>NW_019416226.1:1516913-1528794 GCF_000390285.2 Anoplophora glabripennis | reverse complement strand
CTCTGGCTTTAAAATCGTTTGTAGTTGTTTGTAGTAGCGTTTATTTCGTTTGTAGTTGCATGAAAACCTACGAAAAGTCACTAAACTCCAAGCTCTGGCTTTAAAACCGTTTGTAGTTGTTTGTGGTAGCGTTTATTTCGTTTGTAGTTACATGAAAACCCACGAAAAGTCACTAAACTCCAAACTCTGGCTTTAAAATTGTTTGTAGTTGTTTGTAGTAGCATTTATTTCGTTTGTAGTTCTTCGAAAACTGACGAAAAGTCACTAAACTCCAAGCCCTGGCTTTAAAATCGTTTGTAATTGTTTGTAGTAGCGTTTATTTCGTTTGTCGGGTTGAAGTTGAAGGCTTGAAGTCGGGTGCCAGGTTCACATAGGTTTTACATAGTCGTAATATTCTATGTCTAGACTGATATCAGAACGTCATCGATGAAGTTGCTGCTGGATGATGATTGGAATTCTGACAATGCAATAGATGGTAGACTAATTTGACTCTGTATAACAACGTATAACGCAAAATTGTATTTGTATCGATTTTAATGCCATTTCAAGAATATAATAAACTGTACGATACTTCGTACTCTTCCGAAACGAGCTATAAGAGGCGGCGCGCAAGGCAGCCACCGGTAGCATGTAAAACTGTTATCTCGACTCGACTTCTCTTTGTTGGTTTACGTGTTTCGAGAAGCGGCCGCGCAGGTTTTATTAGACGGGTTACCAAATACGAAAGTCCGGAGTAAATGTATGGAGCGTCAGCGCAGAGATCTGAGGCTTGTTTAAGAACCAATTACAATTTTTCAATTAAATGCGAGTGAGACGCCGGCGGAATGCCGGGAATGTGCACAAATGATCGCAACTCCTTTCTGCAGGTACCGACGTGGCGGTATTCTCACATCTACGCGATCTAGAGGCCGGATTCCCGGTACGTATTTAATCGTCGTTCCCGGACAAATGTTTCTTGAAGTGTTGGTTTATTTACTGACTTAAATTTGTATGTACTGATTCATAATGCTGGTCTCGGTTTGATAAAAAAAATTATAAGGGGCTGAGAACTGAAAGAGATACTTACTTGTGGTACTGCGCCTGCAGGAAATTGAACTCTTCCTTTATCCTGTCGCAGGACTCGCCCACCGTAAATTTAAACGGTTGGCCGGGCTGTGGCGGACCCTGTTGAAAAAAAAACTTGCGTTAAAACCAAAAATAATCGAAGAAAAATGGTTAAGTAGGAAATAGATAGATAGATAGAAGATAAATGAACTAAAATATACAAGTTATAAAATAAACAATATACCTTTGTATACCATTTTTTTAAATATCTACAGTAGGATCGTATTCGATGCAAAGTAGAGCAAAAAATTTTCGGTCTTTTATCAAAGGAAAAACGTGTCATCATTTTTAAGACGCGTAAAATAAATCATTTCAAATTTAAAATGAAACTGAATGTAAAATCTGAAATACCGCATCATACGCATTGTGTTCTGGTAGTAGTTGTAATCGCCCAGGTGCATCGAGTGTATGAAGTGGTCGGTTATACGTCAAATACTAATCTGGCAAGTTTGGTCATAAATCAGAGACCGTCTCGAAAAAACAAGTAAACAACAGTGGCGCGTACTGAGGTAAAATGTAGTACATATGTGGAGTTTAAGAAACAAATTTACATTTAGAATAAAGGAATTTTTTAAGGAACAGGGGTGCCAGACGTGAACGGATCCCTCCATCCTTTCATAATGCATAAAGAAATTATTCAATTTCTAAACCCCTTAAAACCGTACTGTACTGGATCCCTTGACAGGCAATGATTTATTACATTGCATCGAATATGATTCTACTATAGTCTAGACATGGATAGTGTGATCTGTGTACACCACAATTCTCTTTATTCATGTTACTATTAGGATATTTAGGTGCGACAAAATGTACACATGTAAAAAGTTCTCCAAAATCTAGGAATGCATTAGAAACGGTTTAATAGTAGTTGATTTATTTAACTTCAATTTCGATCGGAAATTGGTTTCATCTATGTCAAGTTTTGATGTTTTGTAAGCCAAATAATCAACAAAATTAACAATTTTATGTAAATGTCAAAGGTGAGGACAATTTCATAAATTTAAAAAGTATGCTTTGAAAAACAATTGTTACCTGCGCATAGCATCATTAAAATATCTAGGTATTATATTTAATTAAGAACACATTTATTTGGCAAGCGCATATCATAATCTTGAAATTATAAAATCGTTTTCCAGTCAAGATTATTTACCAAATAGATTTACTTAATTAAAAATTATGAAATGCTTTTATATTATTTAATATTATTAATTCAGGATTGTGATACGCCTGAACAGGTTTACCACAAAAATGTATCCTTGCCTCAAAATACTCATTTTTTTTATAAAACGTACCAAACAGGATTTTAAAAAAGCAAGAAGCCAGAACAAATGAATACCTGTCATCGAAATGTTTATGATGTGCTCCTGTATAATTTTGCTCCTGCAAAAAATGCAGGCTGTCTTTTTTCTCAAAAAAAAATGTTTTTGGTTATGTCTTTAAATCGATGTTCAATTATTTCTCTGATTACCAACCACCAATTTTTCAGGAACAAATCAGTTCTTTAATAAAAAAAATCTTTGGACATCACATTCTACAAAAAAATTTGAAACGAAAATTGGAAGAACTTGGAACAAACCCCTTGAAAAAATAAACCTCAATGAGTATAAAAATAACATATTATATGCCTTCAAATCTCAAAATGGTTCTGCTCAAAGGCCAATTAACAAAAGGAAATATAATGTATTTCATTTAAAACAACAAAAAGGAACAAAAGCTCCATTTTTTATGAGTAAACATAGAAAAGAAACAAGGTATCAATTATCCATAACTAAAAAAACTATCCAGTGTTTTTCAACTAAATTTCAACATATAAGCAAACGAAAGAATCGAGCTCAAAAAATAACATGATTTGCAAAATTTACTTGAAAAAGAAGATCTTCGAATTCCATGTGTGATGCTTCTGACTCCACAGTAACAAGCTCTTGGTTATTTTTAATGAAAATGGCCCGACAATTTTTTATTTGAAAAAGTTGCTATAGGTAATATATTTTTAGAATATATAATACCTATTATGTCATTTGTATGGCAAACGTAAGGATTAGAACCATTTATGTGCTATATTTTAATAAGTCAAAATATTCCTGACGTTTTTTTAAACTTTTTCTGAAATAAAATCGTTTTTTTTCTAACGCAAGCAACCAATCAATAATAAAATTATTTTTAGCAAAATTTTTAGCCACATCTCCCATACTACTAGACCTACACTCGCCAGACCCCAGTCCTTCTAAATCCTACCAAAGAATGGTAAAAAGAAAACTATTTACTTTTCCAATATCTTCACAGTTTGACAGAATCTATAGTATTCATAAAATGCCTTAATTATCTGTTACTGTTACTTTTAGTTAGTAGGTATAATCAGTGTTTGTATAGTTTTTCCGATCCTAATCGAAGAACCACGAAGTTGGCAGTATGTACCAGGTTCGGTCGCTGACGCAGCAACTCGGCATTGAAATATTTGAAAAACTTGTTTCCATATTTATTTAGCCATACCCATATACGGGTCTGGTCGAACTAAACGTGAAAATGGTAAAAATGTATTCGCCCAGCTGAAGAATGTGCGCGCGGGCAAACGGCATATAACACAGCTGCACTGGGCAACTGGGCAATAAATCTCAATTATTGACAAGTGGTTGACAAATTGCCTAGCAGTGCAGTGCATCAATGCAATTTGGTGTGATTCAGGCAATTTAAATTTATTATAGGCACCTTCTATTAATCATCAAAGGGAGAAATAAGAGGGATATTTTGTTTACTAATATTATTACAACATGCCAGTTTGGAGACCTTTTGAAACGGAACAAAATGAAATTTACCATCAATATAATAAAATTGTTTGAGGACATAAATAATAATTAAAATATGTTGTTGGCCAAATGAACATATGAAATATTTATAATTTTTTACTTTTCTCAACAAACATTTTTAGGACGCCTATGAAACTCATTAAATTTTATTGCTAGGCGTTTTATACATGTTCAACTGACTCAGTTTTTTTTTGTTAATAAAATAAATATACTGCAAAAAATTCTACAAATATTAATAATCATAAGAATACGATCGTTAAGTAATTTCAGTGCTTGGATTTTCTTTGAAAAATGTTACGAGGAAGGAACCAATTACCCAGCGAAGATCTCGACTTGTAACTGTTTCAAAGAAGCAATCATTTTAGACTGTTCGAAACAGCGGTACAATGCGAGACATCTCAAAGCACTTCCTACGAAGACAGACTACCAGCGTTCCCAGCGGATTTATTTATATATATACCGTTTCCTTTGAGGTCCACTGCTTCCTGCAGAACGACGCCACCTCGGCCGCCCGTCGACAAAAAGCTGTTTGCACGGGAAATATTGAAACTGCGATTACAGGGCAAGATTTGTCGTGCAAATATCCCGTCCAAACAGCCAAGAATGCTCTGTTTGCGTAAGGCCGAGTTTGTTTTCGAAATGTATAACACACAGCGCCCATAGAAATGCTTTGTGGTGACAGCTGCCTTCCTGTGGCGAATTTCAGACTCGGGCACGACAATAGGGCCACGATCCGACGGACAATGCCGTCATTCAGGCGATTGTACGCTCCTTTCCTCGGTCAGCCAGCAAAAGGAACGGTTCGCCGTCTGTGTCTCGCATTTGGCGAATTCAAATATCAAGAAGGCAGAGTTTCCACCAAAATACGTTTCAGAACCTACACTCATATGAATCAAAACGACCTCTATAATAGCAGTGAGGAAATGAACATGTTTAATCAGGATACAAAGAATTAGAAAGAAAATTCAACTAGGTTCATTTTTAATTAAAAAAAAAATAATTTGGCAAAATTTTTGGATTATTTTGCTTTTTTTCACAATTGTATCGTATTGTATTAGAAAATTGAGAGTCGTACTTCGTATACTGGTCAGAATCATTGTCCTGTCTAATGAAATGTGCTTGAGAAGAGTTGACGTTCGATCGCCTTTACTGATAGCTTCCCATAATAACAATGAAACGCTTTTTGGGGATTCCGGGCTCTGTGAACTTCCTTTACTCTGACTTCATGTGTCTGGAGCAGTCTAAAGCTTTATGGACAACACCGGTGGTTAAATTCAAAATGTCGATGAATATTTCCATTCGAAGCATCGATTAATATCGTAACCGAAGAAAATTTCGATTCGCAACATAGGTTACAAAGCGATTTGAAAGATTAGTGAAAACTGATTCAATTAATAATAAGTTTTGAACCGATACTGTTTCTTTAAATGGTGTTACAGCTGTTTTCTGGCTTCGCAAACGATTTTGGTGTAGAAATTAGAAAGATGAGTAAATTTGGACACTATATACAGGGTATCCCAAAAGTATGGAAACCCCAGAATAGCTCGGATGTAATGGGCTATATGGAAAAACGTTTCATACAAAGGTTTCAGGTTTTTTTCCGGGCTATTCAATGATGACCTTGGTCTTGACCTTGAAGGTCATCTCAAGGTCAAGGTCATTTTTCAAATGGAAATCCCTACTTTTTATCAGGCCGTTGGAAAGAGTGGAAAATTTTATGTCTGAATATGACTTTGACCATGGTCAAGGTCATTAGAAGGTCAAATAAGATTTTTTATGGATACCGCCTGGAAACCGCAGAATAACTCGGAAGTAAAGGGACATACGGAAAAGCGTTTCATACAAAAGTGTTCTGAAGTGGTCTAAAAAATAGGTCATGAAGTCATATTCGGAAGCAAAATTTTCCGCTCTTTCTAACTCCACAATAAAAAATATGGGTTATCCTCACAAGATTGACCTCTACCTTGAAATAACCTTGATTTCAAGGTCATGGTCAAAGCCAAATTCGGACGTAAAATTTTCCGCGATAAAAAGTAGGTGTTCCCATTTGAAAAATGACCTTGTCCTTGAAATGACCTTCAACGTCAAGACCAAGGTCAATGTCAAATTGTAGGTCATCATTGAATAGCCCGGAAAAAATCCTGAAACTTTTGTATGAAACGTTTTTCCGTATAGCCCTTTACTTCCGAGTTATTCTGGGGTTTCCATACTTTTGGGATACCCTGTATAGAGGGTGTCCTAGAAAACCAAGAAAGTCAGGACAGGCATTGATTATTGAACTGCATTTTGCAATTTGGCACTATGGAAGAACGCCCTTCTTTGAATTATGGTCGTCTGCAAAGGGTTATTGAAAATTATTTTGGTCAATGTTGACCTTATAGCCTTGCTTTGTTTACGAATATCATACAAATTTTCAAAAATTTGGAAGTGTGATGAAGAATTTCGCACCTGTGCTATCGAAGGTGGTTGGGCGATTAGGGGCATGCGGGGTCAGCGTCGTCTTCTACAGCTGTAAGTTTTGGCGGCATTTGGGAGTAAGGAATATTGCCGGAAACTTTGTAAACATGCGTGGAATTCCAATTCTAATTTCTAGATTTTTCAGCATTCCTCAAGCTGAGGGCAACAATTCTGCATTAAATCGCAATTTTCATAAATCTGTGTGACTCAAGCAAGTCGGAAGCGGTACGACATCCAGGGAGACAATGAGAAATGTAGAGTTAGGCACTAATAGGCCGTACACGTGATTTCACAGTTGCCGGACCGTGTCCTCGCCAACATAAAGGTGTATAATGGCACCGGCAGAATTCCAGTAACCAGATGGCCTGTCCTTTTACAGACATTTCGACCATTTGCCCCAAGACTTCGCCTTGTACAGTAGGCAGGCGTCGTTCGCCAACATGCGAGCCTCGTTCGTGTCGACTACCCATTGTATGTTAATATCGTCCCTTTCGAATGCACTCGCCATGTTTACCCGTTGGTTTTACACGAACGATGGAGTTTCTGTAGTTGCCCAACTAAATGTCCGATAAATTTGCCGCAGAATCTTTGAAAGACGCCAGCAAACGGGAGCCATTTTCGAGACTGATTGACTAACTCTGGAAAATTACAAAAATTCTTACGCGGATTGTATTATTTAATTTTTATAGTAGATCTAAACACTTTTTATATTTTACATAAAAATGTCTCGAAGATTTCAGGGTGGTATCTCGTCAGGATAGCGAGAGATCAGGAAATATAGAAGTTGTTGAGGTCAGCGGGGATCACCACCTTGTGACCTTGGATATGACCCTGAGGGTCATTTTCAAGGACATTTGAAGGTGAGTGATTTTATTCAGATTATTCAGAGGTTAAAACTTAATTAAAAACATTTGACAAGATTTACTGATGTGAACTTTATAAAGATTTTGAAATCTATCAACACATAGTTCAAAGGGTCATCCGAGTCTATCATGAAATGACCTAGACTTGACCTTAAAATCTAACTGCAAGGTCTTTTGTTGTTGAGTTTTTGGCGCTTATTTCTGCGACACTGTATATTTCCTCATAAGAGTTTTGTTCTTAGTGTACAAAATAAGGAAAACGGATTTTCTTTTTCTACATTCTAGAAAAAGAAAATTTAAGTCGGCCAAAAAATAAAGAAGTTACAGACTTGTATCACATTTAAGCGCGACACCCTGTATATACAATTTTTTTTTCAAAAAATAAATACTTAATTGTGTCCAGCAAATATTTCAATTAATTTTAACTGTTTAAATTAATTTTGGAACTAATTATTTAGTTCTCCCATTCATATAACTGCCTTATTAACAGATAAGTACAAATTTAACGACGTAATAGGCCCATTCAGTAAAAATTTTTTATTGCATATTTTAAAAGTTTACCCTTTAATTAGTTAGTATGCCAAAAATCAATTTTTTGTTTCAACGAGAAATGTGTGAAATAAATTAATGAAAACAGAGCGCGGAAAAACGTTGAGCAATCATTGCCTGACGTCATAATACCGGTACGGGCGACTGGCAGAACACTCCGCTCACTTTCATCCCATTCTGTGTTAATACATACGGTGTGTGGTTCACTTGGCAGTTTCGTTAATCATTGTTTTTATGTCTAAATGGGTCGAAACCGAAGATTGTACAAATATTGAATAGTTCCAGGATGCAAAAGTACCTCAGGATCGACTCCGAATAAAATATTTATTTCATTACCGAAAAATGAAAAGTTTGTGTGATGTTATCCACGGTTTCCCCAGCCACGGTATGCAACTCAATACCACCTTCGTTTTTCTTTGGTTGCCCGTCTAGGGTTTTGTATATATTATTATTTCAACATTTAGAGCAAAATTTTAAAATTTATACCGAAAAAAAAATTCTACCCTATCTAAATGTTCGTGTTCACAAAAAATTCGAAATACGTCGGCGAGAGGGACCTATAAGCAACTCAGAACCACCCTCGTTTTTCTTTAGTTGCCCGTCTAAGGGGTTATAAATATTATTATTTAAACATTTAGAGCAGAATTTTCAAATTTATGTCGAAAAAAAAAATTTTGCCCCATCTATACGTTCCCGTCCACAAAAATTTCGAAATACGTTGCGAGAGGCACCTATAAGCAATTTATTTAAATAATAATATTTTACAACCCCCTAGACGAGCAACCAAAGAAAAACGAGGGTGGTTCTGAGTTGCTCGCACATACACGTCGTCGCATACATCCACAAGTACCGAGTCTAGTACGTTGGGTACATTTGTACAAAAATGGAAAGCAACAGAAAATGTAGAAAAGTGAACCATTTACGTCATTGAGAAAAATCCGAAAATGTATTTAGATATTCCAAGACATGCTATGTTTATAGTAAATATGTTGTGTGAAAAATGCATTTCAACAAGACTTGATGTATATCTCTTATACACTCTCTATTTATACACTTAAAAATATAGGTATATAATATAGGTAAGAGTATAGCAAATATCTACACATCTCTCCGTCTGCTCGCGACTTGATCGCCGAGTGGCCGGTATCGTGACGTCATTAGCTGTTCTCTCGCAGTGTCGACCTTTTTAAGGGTCTTACAAATTCAGAATTAAATATATCACTTATTATTAATCCTATTGACCTAATTTTTTTAAGATATATTTAGGTGGTTAAATACTATCAGAAAATGAAAGAAAAAGTTTAAAATTATATATCACTGAATGGGCCTATTGCCTCTAAAAAGTAATATTTTTCCCAATTAAATCTTTTCTTCAGTGTACAATTAAAAGCTGTAAGCTTTGTTTATATCTTCCAACTAAAAGCGCGTCAACACTATTTTTTCTAAGTCTGAACACTCCCTTAACGAGAAAATCGTTAAACATAATTACTAGGGCCGCGTTAATGTTAAAATCTACACACCAGATGAAAATTAAAGCGAACAACCGAACAAGTGAATGAACCTAATATCAAACTTTCGCCTTCCGTGTTGCGAACTTCCACGAGCAAGTGTTAATGGCTTCCAACGATCTCCTCGTCCCTAGTTTCGGAAAAACCCACCCCTCGGTTCGCGTGTCGGGAGAAATAGAGTCGTCAGCTGACATTAGCGGGTGATAATGCGAACTTGCGTGACCGCGGGCAATCTCTGCGACTGTGTGCGTGCTTTTGCGTAGCCCGGATTGGAAACAATGGGTACGGGGGGCATTTTACACAGGCCGCCTCGCCCGGCGTCGATAAACATTCCGGGAACATGCTTGGACTTTGACCCGCATATGCGGACCTTGTTATTAACTCTCGAGAGGTTAGGCAATAAATCTCAGAAGTCCTGTTGGACAAGAAATCGGAAGTCTGAGGTACATAACGCGATTCCGTCTCATTTTTTTGGAGTGCCCGAGGGACATGCGCTTAGCCCAGTGCTTTTGACTAGTTGCCTGGATGACTTATTACAAAAACAATCAACCATTAAATGTAATAAGAAAATTTAGTTTCTTTAAAGTGCATAAAATATTAATTTAAAAAACTTCTCAAAATTGCTGCTCTACATACAGCAGCGAGCTCGGACAGTGTCGTCTGGTGTTTTTTTTCGAAACATAGGCGAAAACTGTCATGCTTCTCATGTACGATAATTATAATAATATATTAATAAAAATGTTTGTTTTCTTAAAATGTGAAATAAAATCGTATTTAGACAAGGCGAAAACCTCACATTCGTGGGAGAAATTTTCCGACTCGATTTTTTTGCATATTCAGATGTTCCTTAACCCATTTGTTTAAATAAACTTTTTTAAACAAATTGTAAAAATTCTTCACTCCGGAAATTTTTATTTAGGTTTTCTGGCACATTATAAACAAAAAAGTTCCTATGCACTATGCCTCTAAAATTGATCAAATGTATTTGATACTATTGCCCTTTTATTTTTGTTCTGCACTCTATTCGTACAATTTTGAATTAATTAAATAAAATTATTATGAAATATGAAATATAAATAATCAATTTTTACATTATTTTATGAGTAGTAATAGTACTTAGAATGCTAAATTCAAAGAACATAAGCTGAAGCCGCTAAACGAAATAGCGAATCCGCGTATGAGAGAGGCGCGCGCGCGGCTCCTAGCGCTTTATTAACAATTAAAAAACAAGGCTATAGAATAATGCGAGTCCCAAAAACTCTTCAGCATCTTGTAGGAGGATGTTTAAACTTTAATTTAGGTACCTGGCAACATCCAAAATAACAATTTTTAACCCAGAAATCGGCCGTTGAAAATCGTCATTTTCGCATTTTTAGCAACTTAAATTGTATATAACTTTAAAACTATCAATTTTAGAGGCATAGTACATAGGAATTTTTTTGTTTATAATGTGCCAGAAAACCTACAAAAAATCCGGAGCGAAAAACCAATTTTTACAATTTGTTAAAACAAATGGGCACCAGATTTCCGGCCGGCATCATCTTGATTCATGTTAAGGAACATCTCACGAATCTGACTGTGAATATGCAAAAAAATCGAGTCGGAAAATTTCTTCCACGAATACGAGGTTTTCGCCTTGTCTAATTAATCTTTAATTTCGAACAAACAAACGTCCATTGTCCCTTACAATAAAAGGCGTAAAGAACGTCGAGCACGGATACTAATTGCGATTGCGAGGGAGCATGCGGGGAGAAGTGACAGTTTATAATAACAGAATTAATCCCGCGCTATTGCCGCAGATAGTCACTGAATGGCACTTAAGAAGGGCCTATTAAGCAGCTTTCTGCCCGACCGGTCAGCTGGCAACGGGAGATTAGCCGACAGTCGGGGATAATTTACGGGCCGCGCCATATCGGGCGAAGTCATCCACTCCATCATATACGCCGCCGACCTGTTAATTAGTATAATGACGTTTTAATAAGATGGCTCTGCCATGCATATGTATGCGCGCCGCGCGATTGTTTTATTGTCGCCGGCCAGCTGCTCGCTGCAGTGCGGTGTTGCCGTTTTTTTACACCGTCCTTGGAAACGGAAAATGAGTTCACGACTACCCTTTTGGTTTTCCATTTTGTGCGTATCACAACTATAATCATGGTTAAAAAAGATGTATCACTTTTATTGCAGTAACATTTAATAATATTCAATTTATACCTACCTCTGTGTTTGTAGTAGAAAGTAGTGTATATTGTGAAATATTTACTAAAATATACAGGGTGTTAAAAAAGAGTGTAAAATATTTAAGGAGGTAATAGTATGAACCAAAATAAGCAGAAAAGTCTCAATAAACATGGGTCCGCAAAGTAACGGTTGCGGAAATATGGAATGTTTTATGTCTTTTAGTCCCTTTTTTTATTTTGCAAAGACGTTGCATATTTTCTTATAATAGTTGGTTGATGTTTAGTGAAATAAACAGTACGTATTTGACAGTTGTTCTCAGTGCACAAGTTTTCTTTCGCTATGGCTGGTTACTTTAACGCAGAATTAACAGACATGCATTTCATGTATGGTCGTGCTAATGGGAACGCCACCGAAGCGC
>NW_019416226.1:1437716-1515541 GCF_000390285.2 Anoplophora glabripennis | reverse complement strand
GAGAGCGATAAAGTAAGTCATAGAAATCCGTGCGATAGAGAAAGATGGCTATAATGAAGGCGTCTAATAGTCACCGCCCATTTCGCCCTTCCACAAATAAGATCCATTTCTTATTTGTTGAAGGGCGAAATGGGCGGTGACTATTAGACGCCTTCATTATAGCCATCTTTCTCTATCGCACGGATTTCTATGACTTACTTTATCGCTCTCACATAACGGCTGATGAACCATGGGGACTTTCCGACCCTGTATACAGAAATGTTCAGTGTTGTTCTTGATATCTATCCTGGTTGTGAATAATAATTGTACAAAACAAATTATACTGCTTAAAAAACTGATATATATCATACAATTTGTTGGTAACGTGCCAAAAAAACTGTAGTTAGTCGTATTTTCTGTGTAAATTATATTTAGCAGTGCTACAATAATTGCATACATTTTAATATAAATACCTACATTTTTTTGCAGAGATTACTAATTACTATTTAAATTTTTAACAGCAACGATATATTTGGGAATTTTTTTCTAGTTTTAGAGGACTTTGCAAATGAAGAATTATTGTATTCATACCCAGGGATTTTGTGGAAATTATATGCTTTATTTAATAAATGTAGCAAATATGTAGTTATGAAATATAAATTTGTTAAAAAGCTTTTTTATGACCTAGGGAATTTCTGCTTAACATCTAGGTACCTATTTTCAAGCACCACTGGTTTATATTGTATTTGTTTACTATACGTTGTTTAATGTGTTTATTTTGTACGTCTCTTTGAAATATTTAAGTTGTATTCGCCAAATTCCCTGCCAAATTTTATTGCGTTGTACGAATTCGACAGCTGTTGTTTATTTATGTTTACAGTATATTTTAATGCATCTGCCACCTAGAAGCATGAACCATGGTGATAGTGCCACCACACAAACTGTAATGATTTCTCTAACTTACGAAAATTTAATAGATTTTGCCAATATTGATAAATAGTAGTACCATTAAGAAAGAAATAAAACAGTACAAAAAAACTTTTTGCCTCTATTATTATACAGCCAAAAGGCACCTACTTACAGCCTTAAATGTTTATATTTCCATTAGTAAACCGAGTCCGGTTCTGATACAAGCCGCGGGTCCCCGAACTCAATTGATTACGCCCATTCTTTGAACAATAAATTAATCTAGCTATAATCTAAAAGAATACACTTTGTCCAGGGTAACTCTGGCAACATCGGTTTCAACTCCAGTGGCTGTTTCACGTACTAACACGATGGTGTAAGGTAACTAGCTCATTAATCGACAGCGTGGGTTGGTAATTACAGCTCGTTATATTGTTTGGGTGGTTACATTTTGTTATAAATTAATTAAATTGTTTACATATTTGATTCGCGATGCGGTCACGATCGTTCGATGGAAAGTCAATTCGACATGGGCATTTGTCGCGTCATTATTATTAATTATAACATTAAACCGTTACAGGTTCATTCAATCATTAAACAATTTTCATCTGAACAGATGTAAAGCAGTTTTATATGGGCC
Source organism: Anoplophora glabripennis (assembly GCF_000390285.2). NCBI lineage: Eukaryota > Metazoa > Arthropoda > Insecta > Coleoptera > Cerambycidae > Anoplophora > Anoplophora glabripennis. The sequence continues at coordinate 1,514,016 of NW_019416226.1, read as the reverse complement.
GAGTGTCGGATGACATTACTGCAATGACTCAAGTGCAGAGGTATTCGAGTCTGGTCAATTTCAACCTGACTTTTGTAGAAAATTAGACTCGTTTTTATAAAAAGATTATAGCTTTGTAATTACACACATAGGTATTATCCAATAAGCATTTTTAATATCTAGTGTTGTCTCCTCTCAGGAAAATTGAATGTTATATTTACCACCACAAGTTCCTCTAAACTAGCGACTTTTTAATAGTCGAATTCCGGCCACGAGCGAGTAGACACTTCCTGCTAGTTGCTAGTAACATGTGTTCGGGCAATCTAATCCCCTAAAAATTCGATTAAAACAATCTGTTACGCCAAATCGCCCAACTGCATTTAAAAAACTATCATTCCACTGGCTTTTAATCGACAGATTCCAGTTTATATTCATAGCGATGCGTTTTCGAGCCATGAAATATATCATCGGGCCTCGTTCACGAACAGGTGCGCGGTGTGTGCGTGCCTTTTCACGAATAAATTAATACGCCACTATTGTAATTTACCAAGCCAAGTGGTCCCGAAGCGTGTATGTTCGCTTTTTTAATAACTAGCGGCAATGAAGCCACAGTTTATTGGCCAGGTGACTGCCGCTAATAAACACCTTGGTGGTGGGCATTACATGACCAGGTTGATCGCGCGCAGGTTGTTTGCTTTTCTGCGTTTATTACAGCTGATACCGGTCTCCACGTCATACACCGGCACAGGGCGATGCAAAATTATAAAAAAAGTATAATATGATATTCAACTTTTATTTCCAGGTTTTGCTTTTATTAAAAGGTGGTCAGTAGATAAAAATGTTTTCCTATTATGAACATCCTGTATATAACCTTTCTTCGAATATGTTTATTGTTTATCATAAAAAAAGACCTGTGTCTCAGAAGCGAGCAGATAAACAATTTATTCTGCAATTTTTTTTCTTGAATTTGCTAAAATAATATTTTCTTCACTTCAAATGTTTTTTTGTTTCAGATTGATGTTATCTTTTCCGTAGCTTAATGCAGTTTGAAATGTGACAAATTTTGACACTCCTTAAACAGATTTTTACAAATCGAACGAATGTCCAAGACTCAAATGGTATTTGGTATGGAAACTTTTTATGGAAAATTCTTCCACTATGCTTTATCTCTTTATAAATCTGCTATCAGTTTTCCTTTTGCACCATCTTAAAGCTTTCTTTTGATATACATGGTGATTCCGGTATTGGGAAGGCCTAATAGACAGAAAATACAAAATAAAAAATTTTTTACTTGACCTTTAAAAAAATAAGAAAATTACCCCTTTGTTCCCGTTAATTCAGCGCTCTACTTTGCATCACATTTGCTGACTGGGAGCGCGCCAGCGCACCACAAAGCGCTCCAACATTGAAGCGAAACAGCTGATTTCCCCAGTTAGTCGTCTTGAATTTTGTAATTGGCTTCAAAATCGAAATGCCGCGGATCCCCATTTTATTAACAAAGTGCTACGGACGGATGAGTGATTGTTTATTTAGCCGTATTGTCATTTAAAATAGGTAGGTACCATACTACTCTTTGAAAAGCAATAAGTCAAATAATAAGATAAACGTACTATAAACTGAATAATTAATTGAACAGAAACTCATATTCAATATAAAACATGGAGAAAAGTTAACAAATATTAAAAGCTAGGTTAATGACCGAATTGTAGGGTCAATGGTCAGGAGCGGTCCGAAAAGGGGTATAAATAATGATTTGAAAATTTTTTTTTCAAACACGCATTTTAATTTTTTTTAATCGCGTATTTGTATTCTACTGATTTTTCCCTATCTTCCCTTGAAATTAATGACATTATAACTTAATCACCCTGTATATATAACTAGATAATGACACAGTTTTATGAGTGTTGTTTTTTATTTTCACTTCTGAAATCTGATACTTTTACCATTATTTTTCACACATTCTCACACTCATCACTTTTTAAACAGTACTTACAACTATTAAGAATGTAGTTTTTCGTTAGTTTAAACTTTCTGTATTTTAAATTTTGTGAATTTGGTTTCTGCCAATAGACGTTTCACATTTTCTCAATTTCTATTACAATTTCTTTGTCCATACCCATTTTCTCGCTCTCACATTTACCTATTACAATTTGCTTTTTCTATACCTATGTTTTTAATTCTATTTAAGTATTTTTTTTCTATTAATTTAACTGATGCCATATGTTTCAATACATATAACATCTCAATCAAAGCCCAAAATTAGCATTCATCCAATGAATTTATACCTGGGATTTAGAAACTCAAACAGTCACATTTTTTCGTCGAGTAGGGGCCTTAATATCGCATTGAAGAGATGACTGGCTGCCGGATATAGATAGCGTCACTATTTATTTGTCCAAAGTAAATGTTTGCCTTCGTCCATTCAGGTGTATACACAGGCTGCATATCATTTCCTTACAAATATTCAGGCTTTCAGGGATAAATATTGGCTTTGGGAGCCGTTTACACTCGGCCAGCAATAAACTTTATTTTACCCGTGAAAAATTTCATGCCAATGCCACACTCTGAACAAACGAGGGGGTCATCACAAAGGGTATTTGTTGCCTAACTGCGACGAGGAGAAAAAAAAATCGTCTCGCTAGTACAAGTACCTATTCTATCTATCTATTGTTTGCTGGACAATTTTGTCAATGGGCTTTTGCTCGAACCCCGAGGTATACCTTGAGTTTAGCAATGAAGGAAGTGTCATCGAAAGAGTTTCACTTAGTTAAGTATTGTGTTAAATGTAGTTATTACAAAACTGTAATTATTCACTGACAACTGACTAGGGTTTCTGATTTCTCGGCCAATTTTTTTTTCGGGATTCCAGAATTCTCGACTAGGAATTCCCGGGAATTCTCGAATTCTCTAGAAATTTCTAAGTCATAATTTTGGTATTGCAATGCGAAATATAAACATGCTATTATACTTAACAATCATCATTAATATTTATTATTTATTCAGTATTTTTATTCATTACTTATACATTTCTACTTCTACTAACAAAACTAAATTAAACTTTGAGTATCTTCTTCTTAAAAACCTTTAACTTGTTTTTTTTATTAAACACTTTCATTATACTTATGTTTATTTCAATGTTTTTGAATCGTAGCTTTCTTCCAATAATTATGAATAATCATTAATCATGCAGTCTTTTAATTAAACAAATAGTAAATAAGGAATTTAACCGAAGAAATCTTAAAAAAACAAGCTTTAATTTAAAGATACAGCAAGCGTTCTTCCTATTAATTTATCACTTATAATCACAATCCTTTAATTAACAAAACAAAAATAAAATAATCAACTAAAGGAACAGGAACTAAATATTTTCAGAATCAACATCAACATTAGGTATCTGCTTATAATAAAATTTCTACACAGACTTATAACAAGGTACATTAAAAAAATAAGAATCATCAAAGTAAACTAAAGCCTTAAAAACTTAAAATAAATAAATCATGAGCTAGTCGAGAAACCACTTTAACCGCTCAGTTATTTGTCGAGAAACGAATTGAACGCATAAACGAAACGAACTCCAATCAAGAACTTAAGACGCGCGTGATTTTTAAATTTCTCGATTTCTCGACACTTTTCTCGTCTGGAGTAAGGTCATATTTCCCGGGAATTCTTGCTTCGAGAAGTCTCGAGCAGAAACCCTACAACTGACATTCTGTCATTTCATTAAGGCTGGCGTTTTATAGAAAAGAAATCGGACTTTTAGAAAGACAATAATAAAATAAGTAGAACTATCCAGGAAGTGGCGAAGCGTAGCGCTAAATTAGAGCAATTTTCTTTTTAATCTTTCGCATTGAAAGATCATGGAGAACATATAAGCATAAGAAAATGTACCTTTCCTGTTTTGTTATGAAAATTTGAAAAGATACTCAGTAATTGTGATTAATGCATGTGTTAATAAACTCGACAAAAAAATTAGGAGCAGAAAAATTTCCAATTTTTTTAGTGATTTTTGAATGGCTGGAACTTCATAACTGTAATGGTTGTATCGGAAAAAAGAAGCATCTTGAAGCTTGAAGATTCTAGTTTTGAAATCTTGAGATGACAAATTTTTTTCAGCATAACTCTCGGCGCAATTAAAAGAAATAAAGCAAGGCAAAGATTTGACAATTTTTTTTTTTTCAAAACTGCACATGGACTTTGAAAATTTTTATTTGGTTTAATCAATGCCAGGGTCATTTAGCCTCATTCACCAGCTTCAATTTGTTTTTTTTTATTTTCTGTACGATTATTTCTCATTGAGAAAGTCCGAAAAATGACTTTTTCTGCTGTTCTGGAAAATCAACGACTATTTTACAACTATTGAGAAAAGTACCAATGTTTGTAGTTTTTTTAGCTCACTACATGCCCATTAGGCCTGTAAATTTTGAAATCGATCGATTGAATCGTTTTCCTTTCCTTAATCGTGAGTTTTATAAAAAAATTAAAGGGGTATTAACATCAATTAATGAATAAGACGAAACAAATTTTTTTTTGCGTTATTTTTCTCACAATTTCGCGTTAAATACTCATCAACCTTTTTTTAACTAAAAAAAAAATTCTCGATATTTCAAATATTTGTAAAATATAAGCAGCAAATTTTTTTTTTAATTTAGAAATATTTATTGTTTCTTTAAAATTATTATTTTTTTATTTTTGATTTATTTTTCGATATCTGACGAGTATTTAATGCAAAACTGTGAGAAAAATTATGGAGAAAAATTTGTTTAATCTTAGTTCTGCTTTTATTTTTATAAAACTGACGATTCAGAAAATGTTTGGGAAAAAGGTTCTACTCATTATTTCTTTCGATAAAATGCTCCGTTTATGAGAAAAACGGATCTAAGCATTTCATTACATACATTAATAAAATTTAAAAAAAAAATTCTTGAATAGCTCGGGTACCATTTTTTTTACATGTTACTATTTTCAAATTTAAGTAAAATTTGATTGATCTGAGTTTCCTATAAAAAATGGTAATGTTTTATATCGAAAAAATAATCCGTGTTCGAGAAAAATCGGTTTAAATATGTTATAACGCTTTTCTAAGCACTTAAATCCGTTTTTCTTGGAAATAGAGCATTTTATCGAAAGAAATAAAGAGTACCTTTTTTGTAGAGGAAATGAAGGTCTATCATGTGTTGCCCTCTGAATTTGAAAATTTCGACAAGCAAAAAAATTGGGGCAATTAGCCGACGACCCCCGCAATTGAAACGTGCCTGATCAAAATTATTGAAAAATGTTATGATGATCTATTTCGACTTTTAATGAGCATTCACGATGTCAAAATTCATCATTTTCCTTCAACCCATTTCGGAAATATTAAAAAAAAATAAATAAATTTTTGAAGGCCCCATTTAGGGGGGCGTAGCTCCCTTAGAAAGCATTTCTCGACCCATGTTTATATGACAATATATTCTTATTTTTGGCAATAGAATCAAGTTGTAAATTATTGGACACCAATTATGAGACACCCTGTATAACTGGTATAATGAAGAGATATTGTTTCAAGCTTAGATTTTCTAAAATGCTGGACAAAGAATTGCGCATATAAACGGCCCCCTTAAATCTTAGTCATCCACAGCTGGTTAATACAACCATACCCTTCTTGTTTTATAGCAGCAATCAAATCCGTTTTTAATTTAATAGTTAGCAATAAAGAAATCAGCGTAACGCGAATGTTTTTATAACAGGCCATCTCGTATTAAATTTTAACATCGTTTTTATTGCTCCGTAACACAGAACAAACATAAATATGGCAAATATGTCGGGGTCCGCGTCCATAAATATTTTAATATTCCCATTAAATCTCGAATTAATTTCGTAAATTAACCCGTATTTTATTATGTCAAACAACAACAATTAAAACCGGCCGAAACTCCGGACTGCACTGAACGTGGAACTTCGTGTATTTAAAATTATGTCGGGCACCGCGTTCGCTTCGCGTTATATGACGATGAAATTGTTTTGTATTTTTAGGAAATAACAAAACCGCAACACAAAGATAACACGAGTAACTCCAATTTGTGGTCAACCCATAAAATAAAACAAACGCTGTGTCGTTTTATGGAGTTTTATATTATCTAGCTGGCCTTGTTTTCGAATAAATTACCCATTTCAATGTTCAAGCGGCTACTTAAGTGTGCGTACACGTTTTTTTCGTCCAGGAAGCGGACGATTATTCTCGTTAATGCTAATTACCGAGAGGGATTCTATGCCGGCTAGTGATAGAGTTGACCGCAGACAGGGAATTCTGTCATATTCGATTATTTCCCGACTTTTAGGTGCAAGCGGTTTAAGATTTATTAAAAAAAATAATGCCCATCAATTTATGATTGCTTACTTATCGTTCTGCGGGAGCAACATTTTGTCTACATTTACCGTATATTAATAACATTCGTGACTGAAGAATTTTACACAATTGTAATAAAGTACTAATAATTAATCAAAATAAAACTTTACCACTATTTCGCCCACATCAAACTGATACTTAACCATAAGAGAATTTTTACTTCTTTAATCAGGACCTATCTCCCATGTAAAAATAAGTCTCCAAGTTCATAAATACCTTATAATAACGTTTCTTCATTAATCTTATTTATTAGAGGTCATTTACTTAGTACTGATATTTTTAATCAGGAGATAAAAAAGTTTTCTACACAATTGACTACAGCTTACTATTGAAAAACCTTGACAAGATTGGATTTTGGACTGAAATACTCAAATTGTTCCAACGTGATCCCCTTCCCTGAGACATCTGGTGTTCCCCAAGGCTCGACGTTGGGGCCGCTTCTATTTCTAACGTTTATTAACATTATTAAAGACTTTAATGTTAGTTACCTTCTACATGTAAACGATGCGAAATTGTATTGTGAAATCTTGTGCAATTAATTCTTCTATTTCTTTCTTTCTTATTCTAGTCAATTTTTATACGAAGAAAACTGCTATTGCCTTAATTTTTAAATTTTTGTTTTCGCTTCCTCTTTGCGCAATGTTCCTTGTTCAATAACACGAAAAATTGTGGACACCGAATCTTTAGTTAATATGTGAATTCTATTTTATAACTATTATTTGATTTTTTATTTTCCTCCTTTTCTAAAAAATCGTAAATATTTAAAATGAAACGCTGACATTGAACATTTAAATTTTTATTTTTACATTATAAATATGTTTCATCAACAACCGGTTCTACTAATTCAATATTGTCTGGCGATATTTCGTTTTGTTCCGTCTCAAAAGGTCTTCAAAATGCCATGTTGTAATAATATTAGTAAACACAATATCTCTCTTATCTCTCTGCCTATAATAAATTAAAATCACCTGAATCACACCAAATTCCGCATTGCTGCACTGCACTGCTAGGCAATTTGTCAACAACTGAAATTTATGGCCGGTCGCCCAGTCCGGCTGTGTTTGTTCGCCGTTTGCCCGCGCGCGCATTCTTCAATTGGGCGACCAGACCTGTATATGGGTATGGCTAAATAAACATGGGAACAAGTTTTTCAAATATTTCGATGCCGAGTTGCTGCGTCGCGACCGAATCTGGTACATACCGCCTAACTCTTTGGTCTTCAATTGAGATCGAAGAGATTATACCTACTTTTCCTTATTTTTATCGTGTATTATCTTTTTTTATATAATTATCCCGTAATTGAGGCTTTGTCTATTGATTATTTTATCTTAACAAAATACACAAAGAAATAAATATTTTACTTCCCGCTTCATTCGTTCGTGACGATCTGGGTTTTATAAATCCCCGGGCTGTTATTCGAACTTTTCCAGCGATCTTGCTCCGATATCAATAAAATTATAGAATGCATCAAACAGCGTAGTCGTGACCATACGGGAGCCCCTCGTCCTGATGAACGTCTACCAGCTATCTTGTAAGACATCTCTGCCCGCAGTCATATCTCTGACCGATCCTGTCGCTTAGATAAAGCGTAGTAGCTTTCGAAATCACGTTTCGATGCTAAACTTTATTAGATAAATGCTTGGCTGCGCGGCTTCCTGCAATTCCGTTGATTTTTACCGGTAAATAATAACCGATCTTCGGTCGGGTCGTGGAATTGGCTTCCCTCCCGTTCGAGAGTCGTCTACGAGGCAGGTGTTCCAGATCGCATCTCAGGAAGCGAAACCAACCATGAAAAACTAGTTTCAGACTTGGGAAAAAATATTTCGGAGCGATCGGGTGTTGATACAAATCTTTAAGTTGGGGAAATTTCGGAAACGTGACAACCTGGCATAATTTCAATATGACGTCACAATCACTGAGTGTAAACATTACCATCTAGATCATAAAGCCCCATAGCTTCGCGCGTGACGTCACGTCAGTGGTGTCTAGCAATTAACATAACGATATGTATTTACATAAACTTTTGTAAAAAAACTAAGGAGGCAGAAAAATTTCCAACTTTTTTAGTGACTTTTAAAAGGCTGTAACTTCGTGAATAATGGTCGTATCAAGAAAATAAAAAAGCACATTGAAGTTTTAAGGTTCTAGTTTTGAAATCTTCAGATGAACAAATTTTTTGAGCATGAATTTCGGCGCAATAAAAAAAATAATGCCAGCAAAAATTTTACAATTTTTTTTTTTTTCAAAAGACTCGATGAAATACGGGATGCAAAGAGAAAAAATCGCATCAAAGCTGAACAGAAAATGATTCAGTATAATTTTCTGAATGTTTTGAAACCAAAAAATTTTTTTATTTTCAAAACTTCAAAAAAAATTTTTAAATTAAAATTTTTTTTTTCGAAATTTGAAATATAGAACAGAGTAAAAACACTGATTTTTTATCACACAACAGATATCCAAATCCACCCTCTACCACTACACCATTAAGTCAAAATTATCTCTTTCGCCTAACCTCAAATTTAAATGTTTTAAATCGACGAATAACACGAATTATTATGAAAAAATGGATAGCATGCGTAACAACAATAAAAAATGATTAAAAATCTTATTTTACAATAAATTAATTTTACAATATTACAATTGCCCAAGAACAATGCACACACTACCAGTGTGTGCATTGTTCTTTCCGAAGTCAGTTGAACATGTATAAAAACGCCTAGCAATAAAATTTAGTGAGTTTCATAGGCGTCCTTAATAAAGTTTTCTGCTAAAGATAAAAAATTATAATAATTTATATATAATGTGTAGAAAATTTCTATTATACAGGGTGGTAAAAAATTGCTATTTCGTAAATATCTTAAATACCCTGTACCCAATTTTGTTGTAAGTGTAACACCCTGTATCTTGAAAACGAGGCATTTGCGGACCAATGTTTATATGAACTTTTTGTCTTGAAATCGCTCAAATAATCGTCTGTTGAATTTAGTGTACATACTTAATTACTGTTCGTTTGACCAACAACATATTCTAATTATTTATGGTAAATTTCGTTTTGTTTCGTTTCGTTTCAAAAAGTCTCCAAAATGCCATGTTGTAAACAAAATATCCCTCTTATTTCCCCCTTTCACAATTGCAATATGAATGAAACACACCAAATTCCGCATTGCTGCACTGCACTGCCAGGCCATTTGTTGACAACTGAATTTATGGCCAGGTCGCCCAGTGCGGCTGTGTTTGTGCCGCCTTTACGCGCGCGCTCATTCTTCAATTGCCAGACCCTTATAAGGGTATGGCTAAATAAATATGGGAACAACTTTTTCAAACATATCAAGTTGCTGCGTTAGCAACCGAACCTGGTACATACTGCCAACTTCTTAGTTCTTCATTTGAGATCGCAAAGACTATACTGACGTTACTAGGTGATGACGTGGCAGATGTTACAGACAGTAAGGGTTTTTTTTGTCGGCGCCAGTTGAAAAAATTTTATTGATTTATTTGACATAAAACATTGTTTTACAAATTAAATAAGGCGAATTACAATATCACGTAGCTCTGAAGCAAACTAATTCGACGTTGAACTAATTAATGGGCTATTGAACCCCGGAGCTGCTAAATTGAACGTATCATCGATGGGCATCGTGGTTCGCATAACAAACTATTCTAATAATGCCGGGCTGTTAGGTGTAATAGTTAATTAACGATTATTATAGTGTATCACCGTTATCTAGCGACCCGCCACAAAAATTAAACGTACATTATCTATTCCATTACGGATATGTAAATTATTTCAAACGCTATGATGGTAAATTCTGTGCTTTTACAGTAACAGCGACATAGCCGTTTCGCGATCTCTTTTTTGTGAGTTCGAGACACCGCGTACGGAGCTTAGCTGTCGCCGAGAAAAATAACTGAAACTGTTTAAATAATAATTATCATCGGAGTTCAGGGGCCATGAAAAACATCGTAATCTTAATGAGTGATGTTTGTTATCACCATTAAAAAAGTGCCCGTAGCGGTTCACCGATCCCCTGTTGAGGTCAGGCAATTAAAATAGATATTTTACAACGCTGCCTCTGGAAGTTTATTGAGCAACGATGATTTTTTCCCCGTTTATTTATGCGAAGGCTATTAACTACTGTTTGTCGTAAATTTCGCAAAAATAATAAACAGGTCGCGTCTTAATGGCGATATATTAACGTTTAATGGAAGACGTGCCAGATACTTGAGGCATTAAAACATCAAAACACACGTAAATGTGTGTTTTCTACATCACTGCGGTGTTTACAGTTATCTAATCGCCCAAATGAACACACCGTATATATATTTTCAGTTATACTACATATTACGTGCAACATAAATATTTTTCGGAAAACATATTTGTTCTATAAGCGTTTTCATAGCCACAAATATACTTTATAATATGAAAGTCGCTTTATTGTAGTATTTGTATAGCCATTTTGGAATTTAAAACAAAAAAAAAACAACTTAACTTATTCGGTACTTGTCGGTCGGAATAATCCTTCCTGCAATAACATCTTTTTCTCCTGACCCAAAGTAGGCTCTAACCACATCAACACTTTATTGATTCTTATAGTAGTTTCTTTTTCATAATATCACACCAAAAGCTTGAAAATACACTGTACTAAACAAAGACAATGAAATATATAACTTTACACCTCAATCACACTAATTCACTGCACAAACAATTATAAATGTAATAAAATTGAGCGGTGATGACATATTTGGTAATTCTACGCCTATTCGATACTGGAAAGAGCAGGAAATTTTACGGCCAAATATGGTCTTGACACTGACTTTGACAATGACCTTGCATTTTCCAAATCCACAATAAAACATAGGGGTTCCCATTTAAAAAAACTTAACTTGACCTTCAAATGACCTTGAAGATCAAAGTCAAGGTAAAATCCAAGATCACCGTCAGAGAGCCAGGAAAAAATCCTGTCTGGAACATTTGTTCCCAAAATGCAATCTTTGAAAGTTCTGCCGTACCGGGACCTTTGGAAGTCGACCCATATTTGACTTTGAAGGTCATTATTAAAGTCATGGTCAAGACCATTTTTGGACGTAAAATTTCCTGTTTTTTCCGAATCCGCAATAAAAAATTGGGGTTTCAATTGAAAAATACTCAACTTGACCTTCAAATGACCTTGACGGTCAAAGGCAAGGTCAAATCCATGATCACCATCAGATAGCCAGGTAAAAAATCCTTACACTTTTGTCTGAAACATTTTTTCCCGAAATGCTTTCTTCGAAAGTTTTTCTGCTGTACCGGGACATTTGGATAACCCTGTATATTAAACTCGTATTATTCTTGGAATCTCTATCGGTCCCTGAAGTTTCCGCATCAGAAACTGAACCACCCTGTATAACAAAAAAGTTGAGCAAATAATTAACATAACGCGATATTTTCTAGTTATCGCCTACAATTTTTTTTTAATTTTTGGTTTATAACCCCGGTTGCTTTATAAAAAATATTTTGTAATCATTCCTTCAGCCAATTGCTAGTTGGAAGACACTGTTGAATGTTTTGCCCACACAGCGGGCGGTGCTGGTTTAAAATTCAGATTAAAGTGCTTCGTAAATACATTTACAAAATACAGCAATTTAAGTTTTGCATTTCGAATTTAGGTACACAGGAATGGTTTCAACTCATTAGACAAATCGCGGTCAACACTCCCATCTCGAATTCTCTCTTTTCGCAAGCATCAATTTTAATCCGAATTGCATAAACAAGGCGGCCGCGCGATTTAGTAGTGAAATTCGCGAGGTACGTGAACTGGGAATTATCGGACCTTGTTTTAGTTGAATTCCGGCGAACTTAATGCGCTCGAGAGCGTCTCGGCGTTATTCAAACAGAAAAACTCGTCGGCTAATGCGAGCTCTCGGGGAAATTAGCATTTCCATGCGGATCGTTTCGCGGGCGAAAACAAGACTCTTCACGGTGCTATGCGCCCGGTAATGAGCCAACAACTGGGTTAGCGAGAAAATGGTGAAACGCCGCGCGCTGTCGTTAATCCCTCGGAAAACGTGAGGGCATTGTTTGGAATTGATCTCGGGCTAATAGCAGGCATTGCCTGCGTATCTCTGGTAAGATCTCGTAAGTATAGCTTGGCGAAAGAAACCGGCACAAAGTGCAAAGTGCAGAATAACAAATACACTCCGGGGATTGTGGTTTAAGTACTGTATATGCTAATTTCAAAGTTATCTGCCATATAAGAAAACTGTAATAGAATGCAGAATTTGTATTCATGAATCTTATTGTACTAGAATACATCACAGTTTACTATAATTGTTACACGACAATTAATTAATAGTGTTCAAATAAGGAACTTGCATGGAACTTTAAATCAATATAGTTGGTGGATTAAAAATACGGCGAAAATAAATTTATATAACTCGTTATCCAAAAAATAAGGTGAATTTGTTTAAAAAATAAAAAATCTTTTTTGAATTTTTTGCGAAATGGTCTCGAATTATCATAGACTAGGCGCTATCTGTTTTGGTTTGGGTGAATCGTATATCCACGGAGATTATTGGCTTTTTGGCTTTCAAATATTACTAGAAATGAAAATTTTTCTATACGCATAAAAAAAACGTAACTTTTGGCGGCACAATATGTTAAAAAATGTTCAATTATTTTCGAAATATATTGAAGTGAAACAAAGATTCTTTTTTTAATATTAAGTTTTTTTGTGATTAAAGTATAATTCAAATATTATTTATTGTTTAAAATATGTATAAGCAAATGAGAAATTAACTCATTATATTTCTAATTTTCGACTTATTTTGAAAATAATTGTTGTTTAAACAATTTTAGAATATTTAAATAAATTTGTTTTTGATCTTTGATAAACAGTATATAAGTTTATGTACTTACCTTTGATACAATAAAAAAATAAAGTTGATAATTAAAGTTTAAAGATAAATAATTATCGGATTGTTGATATAGCAAAAATTATTAACGATAGGCATTTAAAAATACTAAAATAATTTAAAAATTGTTTTTTAAAATCGCGAGACATCGATTTAAAAAAAAATCATCAAAATTGAACCTTTAGAAGTTGAGATATTAAAAATTTTTAAGCGCGTCGCGGTTTTGAACTCGCCGATTCAATTTCGAGCAGGCTGAAGCGGCCGCGCTCTCGGCTTCCCTCACAAGTCCCACCACAACCACCCGTACGATTTTCTTGAATTTTTCGCTTGAATAAAAAACTTTAAACACGTTTTAAAGTAGATTGCCAATGAAGAAAAGTATTACAAACTTAGACCTGGTAAGTACTCGGAATACCAAAAGTATTTTTCGAAAAATTAGCCAGGATTTCCCAGTACATTTAGTGTAAATGACGGTTAACTTTGATCGGCTATANTCTGTTTTTTTTTAAAGAATTCCAAGAATTTTTAAAACCTGCTTTAAAAAATTTGATTTGATTGAATATTCACAAAGTTCTAATTGTTTATAAGTACAAAAATTCGACCAATGTTTATACAAGCGCCAGATCTCTCCTAATTGACGGATTCGGATTTTCAAAAAAAGTTTGAAAGCTTGAGAGCCCTTCTATATGTGATAAAATTTTCAAGTATCTAAGGGCCTTGGTTTTTGTTGTGCAAAATTTTGAAAATTTGCAATTTTTTTCAAAATCTAGATTGCAAAATTATTATGCTGATTCTACATAATATGAAGTTTTCTTGAGACAAGTATGAAGATCTTATCCCCAATTTAAAGGCCCCAAAAAAATTCCCTAAAAAGTAATGTTTTTTAACCCCAATTTTGGCAATTTTTTTCGAGTTTTACAATAATAATCATGACTCATTCGATTTGTAACTAGTCATATTTTGTAAAAAATTTAAGTACAAACATTTTTTTCCTCTTCCATTTTCGCCTAAAATCAACTCGTGAAAAGATAATTAAATAGGAAGAAAAATATACATTTTTCGAATTTTGTTTAACATTTTGTGCTGCCAAAAGTTAAGCCCACGTTTTTTTATGCGCATAGAAACATTTTCTTTTCCAGTGATATTTGAAAGCCAAAAAACCAAAAATCTCCGTGGATATAAGATTCACCCAAATATGAATTTTTTGAAACAGATACCGTCTGGACCATCAATGCTGCGTGCTGTCCATAATTCCTTGTTAACAGTTTGGCCGATTGGAAGATATTCATAGAGAACTATGCCACAATAATCAAAGAAAACTGTCAACATGACCTTGAGTGATTGGCGTGGTTTTTTCGGTCTTGGTTCACCTTTTGCATGATATTCACTCAAATCGGCTGTTTCCGGGTCGTAAGCCTAGATCCAAATCTCGTCTCCAATAATGAAGCTTTTCATGACGTCTTGGTAGTCAGAAATCGTTTTACAGATGGCAACGCGACGCTGTTTTTCCAAAAAGTTGAGCGTTTTTGGAACCAAACGAGATTTGACGCTTCTAAGACGCAACAAATCTTTTAAAATGGTATTTACCGATCTTTTGAAATGCGAACAGTATCAACAAGGCCTCTTATTGTTAACCGACGGTTTTCGAGCACAAGATCTTTGATTTGATTAACGTGTTGTTCATCAGTTGTCGTTGGTGGTCGTGAAAAACGACTCTCTTTCGTATGTTTACAAAAACATTAGTAACTCTGCAGCAATTGAATATATTGACTTGAAACTCTGCATGGATATCAATGACAGTATTACCAACCTAGAAAATATAATTATATGCTTTGATAATACCCGCAAAATTTAAATAAATAATTCACCTTATTTTTTGGACATAAAATTAAAAATTTGCAATATAGCAATATGGTATCTCATTAGTTATGATGTTATGTCATTATATGGACATCGATACGTCACATGTTGCATTCCTTTTGTGTTAATAATTTTTTATTAACAGTTATAATGGAATAAATAGGGAAAAAAATTATTTCAATGTCTTAGAAAGTGCAGAAAGAATATTTTTTTCACAACTTTCAAGTATCTAAGACACAACTCAACATTCCATGGAACATATCCTATTTTAATGTAATTTAACACTGATACAGCTACTTCCAATTTAAGAACAGTAGTGTACCAATAATATTTTTTTTTATTAGATCTGGTCAGGTACTAAATTAAATATATTAATGCAAAATATTTATTAAAATTAATTTGGTATATTATTTTTCAGGTGCTTGCAAACATTCAACAGCTTTTCTTGTCTGGGTGCATAGTAAAAATGAGGAGGTTGCTTTGGCTCGTACAGTGGAAAAACAGTGCAACTTAACAACAAATTCAAATGCTTAAAGAGAAGCAGTGCTCTGTGAACAAATCAGGCTTTTGAGAACGCAAAAAAGTTACACATATAGTATTGGTACAGTTGTAAGGCACCAAAGTCGACGTTCGAACGCATCCTACGATAGTTCCGTTGAGAACTGGTGATTTTGATTCTGGGGACAGTATCGTGATGTTGGTGTTGTCTGCTGCGGCTTTGGAGGCTGCTAGGAACTTCGTAGAGTTTCTTGCGAAATTTTCTAAACATCGACAAAAATTTCGTTTCCCGAGCCTTCTTGCATGCATCATGTGGAGGGGCTTCCAGGTCCCCTTGAACATGGGTAGGGTAGATTCGAAAGCGGAGTGAATTTTCTAAACGCTCGGGACTTAGAATACGACAATAACATAACTTAATAAAAACTTAATAAAAAAATAATATTCAAGAAAAAGTAAGGCTGTAAAAAATAACTATTATGTAAACAACTAAATTTTCGACATAAGGTTTCTCCGGTCGTTACCAAGACGACATTTGTTGCGCTACGCTATAAAAAACGTATCCGTACACCTCGGTGCAATCTCTTTATGGATCCGGTCGACATCTGCCCTCCGTAGCCATCTAGAATACCCACCGGCGCGGCCTGCAAAGCAGTCGCATAGCTCGCGGGGCGCGGCACAATGCCGAGCCATATATCATACGCTAACAGTCACACCATCAACTGGAAGATGGAATGTATCATCTTAATAGTCATGTTAATGTAACAACAGGTTTACGTTATGCATGGCAAGGCGCCCCGAGTCGAGATGACAATCAGTACAAGGCAATTACGTGTACAATCAGCCACTTCCCCGGTTACTAATAGCCTATCAACATCGCTGGGATCGCTAATATAATATTCCCAGATAATTATTACATTGGTACGAGGTGCACCTGTGTCGCGTCTGACTGGAAGCCTACGGAACCGACTGATACAGGTGACTACGCTACGCAAATAAACCTTTTCTGCATGATCTATACTTTTATTAAGTACCGCAAGGTCAAAAATCATATAGTTCAAGTTTTTAGTTTAAAAAATAGAATTAGAAGAAAACACAATTTTATGCGACACCCTGTTTATATTTTTACTTTCCCTAAACACTTCTGTAAATTACTTCGGCACATACTTACGTGGGAAGTAATTACAAATTACTCCTTTTAACACTGACAAGCTACTAAATTTAAACCGTACCTTTTTTCTAGCACCGATGCGAGAACATAATAGGCGCCCACTCGAATGACTTGCAATCAAGCGCGAAAATTTTCAACCGATCGCTAATATATTCATGAGAAAATAGATTGCCTTGTTCACAAGCTAGTAGATGAGGCATTCGTTTTCGAATGGAACAACACATCGACAAACCGGACACCTACGGAGCGGCCAAAGTGAGAACGAGAATCGTCTCAATCCGGAGATTTATTCGAGACGCACACCCACAAGTTCCGAGCAACGTCAGGTGGTCGCAGTCGCCCACTCGCGATGCGCTTTTATCGACTAATTACACCCCTTCGTGTGTTAATTGGAAGAATTTCATCGAATTACCCACCAAAGTATGCTGTGAGGTTCCCCGGACTTTACTACGAACTCAAATTGAATAAAAACGCCACATTTAAAAGTGTACGATTTTTTATAAGGAAACCTGTTGAGATCCGCTGGCTTCCCGGTGCCAAAACTCACAGAGTAGAATAATTTTGCTTCACAAAAACTTGTATGCACTCCTGCCTTTGCCACTCTAATCGTCACCAATAAACTATTCCTGTGCACCTACATAAACGTCGAACTTTTACTGAGAGATCGATACCTAACCAAATTTGTCAAAATTCTTCAAATTCCTTAACTAAATCTATTAATTAAATACATTGAAATGCACTTAAAAGAAGAACAGCACCCGGGAAAGTAACAAATCAACACAGCCTCTTTAGAGTATAGGCACATTTCTGACAATGTTTTGAATTATGAAAAGTTTATTGAAAATAATTTATTTACTAACATATAGCTTTTGAGTTTGCAAGAGGCATACAATGCAATGAGCTTGAAAACTTAAAGTCGTATTGACAATGAGTGCTGACCGGGAATACATTCTGGTTAATGACTTGCAGAGTACCAGAGTTGAAGTTCGATCACACCAATAATGGTGCCGCCGTAGCACTGCAGTGATCCTCGCCTTAAGATTTAATTTATGGTCTCTCTTGGGGTGGCTTCGATTCGTATCAGGTTCTGTTCTTGGCGCTGGGTCGTTAGGAGCGATTGGTTTTTGAAACCTAGTAGAAAATTTCATTCAATTTCATTTCCGTTCCGCGTCCTCTACTTCGTAGGGAGGATAACTTCCAGCAGCGACAATTACTTTTGGCAGGGTATTAAAAACTATTACAGTATACAGGATGTTTCCTTTGAAAAACAAAACGGTGATAGGAAAAACGAAGAAATGAGACACCTTGCGAAATTGAAAATAATTTTAAAATATGAAGGAATTGATTAGATGCGACTTTTATCTGTCTTGTATTATTGATACGTGCCGTTCTAAATCCCGTAATTTTCCGATGATTTTATTTCGATATACGCTTTCATTTAAGGTCTTGTGCAAAACCATACTTATCGTATTAACTTCAACGTCACATGTTACGTGGGTGTTGTATAATAATGAACACGTAATATTGACAGTTGGTAGAAGGAAGCACAAAAACAACCGTTTAGGTGGGGAATTCTGGAAGGAAGCCTAAATAGTTGAAGTGAGAACAGTGTGGAGATGGGAGTAAGACGATCGACGGGCAGTGTGACAAAATAGTGAAAAATTAAAGTGTTTAACCCGTATTTTAATTAGCAGATAATATTCTTTAAGTACTTTGTTGTTAATTGTTCTATGTAATCTTTTATGATTTTGATGGTTATAGATGTTTTATGATAATAATTCTTTGTATGTTTAGCCTCCATTGTTTTATGCTCAAGGGCATATATTTTTCTAAGGTAAAATTGTTACAATTATTAGCGATTGCTCATTATTTATTACATGTTAAAATACGTATATATTGTCGTGACTGCCCAGATATTGCAATAACAACTCCTTTGTTTCACATTTAACTTGTTTTACTGTACGAAAAACAAATAATAAAGCATTTCTTGTGCTCACTTTATGTCATACGCATATAAGAGCCTTGTTGAATTTACTAACATTTCCGCCCATGAGGGACGAATCTGTAAAAAGAATAATTAAAAACTAAAAAAATAATTGCTAAAACACTTCTTCCGAAATCTCAACTCATAGCTGGATTGTCTCCCGCATGGGACTCCAGTACCTTCCGGCCCTGCCGGCTAACTAACACCAAACCTCTTCAGTTTTACTTGGAAGTGTGTATGTCAAATTCGAGTGAGTTGATATTTAGTGAGAAATTAAATAAGTCGGGTGTTATTTATAATTAACAAAGGATCCTAATTTATGCCTCTTGTTAGTGGTTGTTTTGTATTTATATTTGGGTAGTTAGAGCAACGATCGTGGGTTTCTCTGCCATGCTCTTTCCCCACAGGGGCTCTAGGTGAGCCTGACACTCTCATTTTATGTTAAATGGTTGTTAATGTTTCTGTTGTTCTTTCTATTTGCCACATGTTTAATTTGAAGACTGTTGTACGTAAATAATAAAGTTAGGTGTATTTACTCTGCTTTTGTTTTATAAAATTAAACCATACTTCTCCTCTTTAAAGTTAGTAGCCAGCGCCTTCCGGTCAATTTAAAAGTAGATGTATACAACGTAGGTATTCTTTATGACGATCACATATTTTGGCCACAACTATATATATTTTTTTTCGATCGAAGCCGGGGTTGTTATACTACAGACTAGAGAAAAAAAATTGTGAGAATCTATCCAAGCGGTAATTAATTTTATTTCATTCGCCTGCCGTGGCATATTTCCGTGTAGGACACATTTAGCATTAAAAAAATTATAATAGAATCTATCAAAACTGTACATTTATTACACACACTATGTGCTTCCATCTCCGCCAAATCGGGACTGGCAGAAACCGGAGCGGTAACTAATTTTATTTTAATCGTCTGCCATGGCATATTCCCGTGTAGGACACACCTCGCATTTACTTAATCTTGTTCTCTCCTCGCGCTGCTCTTTCCGTAGAACCTGTTCCGCGGCTGCCGTGCGGAGGCAGACATCGTCTGAGCACATGTTCCCCGTCTCCCAGGTCGAGAGTCGTAAATACGTCGCGCGGGCCGTATCTCAACCCGCTCCTTCGAGCCGTCTTTAAGTTAAGTGCCTCGACGGTGTTATTTTTAGCGGGATATATTTCGGCGATAAATTCCCGCCGCCTCTTAGCGCGCCTTGTTTATTGAGGCGGCGGTGGAATTCCGGTAATTTTCGTTCGCTGCTCCGAAAAGGTCTCGACATAATGTCTTTTATGAAACTCGGGGTATGAAATTCAAATTCAATCTTTTTTCCGAGTTGTGTTAAGCTAGAGTTCAGGTGTACCAGGAGAAAGGGAGGAAATGGAACGTTAATCCCTTTTGTATTTTTTTAATGAATTCAAACAGGGTTAAAATATAAATTTGATAAAATTGTATTCACATAGGGTCTTAGCAAATTCGGAAAATATTTTTTAAGGATATTTCACCAGTTACCACTTTTTTCTTGAAAACGCCAGGAATACTATAGACCACGCAAATTAAATTTTTACTCGAAAAAAGTCCTATCCGCGAGATTATTGTAAAATCGTCTAAAGGAACATAATACAAGACATCTCTCATCTCGTGAGTCAAAAACTTTTATTAGCTAACTTTTCTATTTAAACAAATAAGTGAGGAAAACAGTTTTTTCACTTTGCAGGGAAAACCATCAATTTTAGCGAAAAGTGACTCACAGACAGCTTATAGGGAGTAAAATTATCTACAAAATGAGACTGGTTAAATTAAAATCGGTTAATAAACAAAAAAGTTATTGCAAAAAAACAAGAAAAGTGCCCATTTTTTCATTTGTTTATAACTATCGCATTTATTGTTAAAATTTTATAAAACCTATGACAAGTTGAGGGTTTTGTCATACTTTAAAAGTGTGCCAAAAGTGGGCGCTGTAGGTGCAATAGTTTTCGCACAATTCTATTTGTTTATAGCGGAGGCTCCAAAAGTTATGAACTTTAAGCCTCTGTACAGGCGTTAATTTTCAACCAAACATGATTCTGAAAGCGTCATTGTAATCTTAAAGACGTAATTAAGCGACCTATTAAAAAATATCACCGTTTTTTTGACATTAACATTCTCAAATTGTGCATTAAAAAACCGTGCGTTTTTCGCTTATAAACAATTTGAATAACATTGTTGCTATTTATGCTATCTCACCGAAAATAGATGCAATGGATAGCTGGCAAAAAAATACAGTTTTAAAATAAAAAAAGTACCCTCTACGACCAACAGGAGCCAAGATAAGAATTTTTTTTAAATCGTAGCGCAATTGTTTATAAATATTAAGACTTGAATTTTTCGCAAAATAAAGTTTACGACGTAAACTACGATTTCTCGTGAATTGCATTGAAAAATGTGGAAAATTAACGACTCACGAGCCCTTTAAAGAGAAGGTACTCGCTAAGTAAACTGTCCGGCGGCCGGCGGCGTGGTGGTGGGGGAAGTGCGCGCTGTAAATTTTGCAATATCTCGGCTTCTATTCATCGTAGAAACTTATTTTTTTAAACTGAGGTAGCTCGACGAAAAAATAACAATGGGCATATTTACGAATTCGCAGAATAGCCCTGAACCCCAGAAAAAATGCATCTTTTATAATTATTTTTTTTTAATTTACAAAAATGTCACAAAAATTATTGTTAAAAGAAATATTCATTAAAATTTCAATTTCGGAATTATTTTACTATTATTACATAAATAAATGAAGCTATCGTTCATTTAAAAAGTTATTTTTTTACATATTAAGGCAAACTAAACTTGTTTTTTCAATATTTTGTTAGCTATTTAATTACGATTTACGAGACACAGCACCTAGTTGTCTAACAGAAATCTAGAATAACAGCCAGATTCTACGACCGATGTCAAAATCGATAGCAGAGAGACAGAGAGAGGTGCTCGAAAAATCGTGGAGGCGCACTGACGTTTGATTGAACGTCGATTTTGATGTCTCGTAATTTTGTAACCAGAGCAAGTGTCTGGTCGCAGATTTTACTCAACAAAATGCAAACATATTGAGAAGTGCAGGGGTCGAGAGAGAAAAATCGGCAGCAGAAAAGTCTTACAATTAGTCGATAATCTTGACATTGTGCTAACATTTATAATTAACCCAAACATCTGCAGGCCAAGAACTGCTCCCCGTGGAACGCTTTCCAGGCGAGCGTCGCTACAGCACATCGTTAGTTACTTGACTGCGGCGCCGCGTGTGATGATTGCAATAAATCTACGTACTTAATTCTACACGTGAAATAAATTACACATCGGTAACTAGACAGGGAGTAAGAACCGTGAAATAACAGGTACTGTTGCATTTTGAGTAATCGCTAGAAAATTGCGTAATTACAACAATCAGGCGCCCGCAATGAACGGTCATTAATAGACTTATTCGTACCTTCGTTAAAAATTTATCGATTCCTTGAGAAGTAACGACCGGGGGAACGATGAAAGGAATAAACATAATGAATGCATGACACCGTAATGACCGTACTTAAAGCAATATCTATGGGTATATTATTAACCGCTTCAGAGAATGTGGCTGTCAGTTGCTTTCTCAGTCGAGGCTTAAATAAATTACTAAGGCCAATTAAAAATTTATCTCTCCACTTTTGATCCACGTCTACTTAAAGTCGGCCGCTCGTAATGACGTATAATGGCCGTTTATTTTATTACGGAACGTCTAAGTGGCGAGGAGCATTTTTGCACAAGATTATAAAGTCAGTACCAGTATCTGTAATGTCCTTCCAACTCCGCATGTATTTCCTAATAAATTACGAATAATTGGGGGGAATTCGTAGAAATCACAACACATTAATTTTGTTTACGAACGCAACATCCTACTCAATGTGACGTAGTTTGTAATATATTCGTCAATAATCAATAACAACCCATTTAAGCAGCAACTTAACGTTTAAAAGTGATTTATAATTAAATTCTACGGTATTTGGGATGTTCCTTACACGAATACAGTATCCCTTCCTCACACGTTTTTAATACATCTCTATAATTTATAGAGATGCAATAACCCTACAACGTCAGTTTTGAAAAATTAACCAAACCTTCTAATCGATTCGTGATACAGTCCCGAACCTCTCCTTACAAAAAAAATTGCGCAGATAGCCGTGTTCACGCTCGGGCAAGGCAGAAAGCTCGGAATTAACAATTTAAAAACCTAAAAGCGTGACAAGATAATATCCCGAGATAGAGCGACCCACCGAGCTGGAGATGAAAAAGTGCGATTACGTATTCATGACATGGGTGGTGCCGTGAATGAAATCACGCAACGCGATCACCCCCAGAAGCGTCAAATTGAAAAGCCCATCGGAAGGTGAGTCATATAGCTCTATCCGCGAAGTATTGGGGGCGTAAGTCTGTAAAATACGTTATGTGGCAGGTGTCTCGCGGGTTTCCGCAGTTTCTAGTTTTTTATCTCTAAAATTACAACAATTAATATAAGTTACTTGTCAGAAAAATACACAATTACATTGTAACCTCCTGTAAAATTACCTTCGACCTTAAAGCAATTTACAAAAGCGTAGTAACATACGGAATGAGTTATGGCATCTGTGTCGTAATTGTTGATGAAATAATTAAAGAATCACAACAATGCATGTAAAATTACAAAGAAATTATATTACATTTACCAGCGGATCCACTATTTTTCAGTTAAGGGAATTGCATTTATATTTATATATGACATTTATATCTGTACCATGGTGCAAAATACATAAAGTAGCATCATTTTTTGTTCATGGAATTAAGAAGCTATAAAATGACTTTCAATTTTAGTGCAATTTCACAATAATTGAAGTAGATAAAAGCTGATAAATGTATTCAAGGAATGAAATTTTATTGTGAAATCACATGCAACTAAAATTTTTACTATACATGAATTAAAGTCCAATATATGAATCCGGATTGTGGGTAACAAAATAAAGTAATCTGGGAATCATAAATGTCAGTGTAAAATTACAAAGAAATTACATTAATTTTATATAACAATCAATATATTCAAAGTAAATTTTCAGTTTAATACAGTTTATATATAAATCACATTTATATCTTAAACATAAATGTAAAATTACATTAGACTATTACTTTGAAATATCAATTTAAAAAAAAAATTGCCAGAAATGTACTTTGTGGAATTTGATTTAAAATGTAAATTTACAGTTAAGTTTTAGAGGACCTACGAAAGTTTCAAATTTTCTTTCGATCTTAATGCAATTTCACAACTGAACTATGTAGATTACAGACTCACTCAACAAAACAATTATTGAAGAGAATGTAATTTTACTGCAAAATCGTATGATACCAAGCAAGCAATGATCTGAGATCTGCAGAAAACATATATCAGCTGTGAAATTCAATAGGAATTGTACAAAATGTGTAAAATTACATAAAACTATTGTTTTGAAATAACAAATAAAATAAAAATGTAAATTCATACTTACGTTTTAGAGGGCCTACAAAATTTTATGGAATTTGACAACTGAAGTAGATTATAAGCAATTATTGAAAATAATGTAATTTTACTGTAAAATCGTATGAGACCAAAAATAAAGCAAGGTATGAAATAAGATCCGACACTCTAGTCGTGACTGTGGACGACCCAGTAAAAGAATTGTAGACTTACAACAGTAAGTGTAAAATTACAAAAATAAATACATTACGCTTACAGGAAAATGTAATATCCACTGTAAATTTGTATAATTGTCTGACCACATTTATGTCTAAGTATAACCAATGTAAAATTACATTGACTAGCACTTATATGGCAGTTTACCGAAGAGTATTGTGGCTACAGGACCCCCGCAGAAGAACCCGCAATATTTCCATCAATATCAACCGTAAATATGTTAATTTACCACGTCGCTTTTCAAGTCAATTTCTCGTACAACGTCCTAACTCTAACCGCGTGACTAATGCGTGTGTGTGCGGCTTATTCGTAGGTCGGTTTGGAATTCGGTCGATTCTCGTAATCCGGTAGCTAAGTAGATTACCGTGTTCTCCATGTTCCCACGATTAGTCGGTCGGCGGAACGGTTAATCATACAGGACTTCGCCGTGGAGTGTTATCCATGAAGTGCCCTAACTATTACAACTTGTTCCATCGTCTTACCCAAATTAATAACGCCAGCCCGGGCCGTCCTTACGAAACTGTTAGGCTCCTGAGGGGCCTCTAATTAACGACTTTCGGGGCTTCAATTAGACACTGGAAGTTTTGCGTTTCTCTCGTGCTTCCGAAGCGAGCTATACGGTACGTCCGGACAAAAACTTAAATTATTCTATACGGAACGATAAATTTCTGTAAGGGCGGGGGATAGGAGCGTAGCAAAATACCCAAGAAAAAGTCTATTAGCGAAGAGGGTGAAGCCGGCCGACCCGGCAGGTAATAAGGAACGACATTTGGTCGCGCTGGATGCGATCGTAAATAAGCCGCCGCAAAACGACTAGGCGGTACGGGAAGGGGAGAGAGGAGGGTAGGACGGGGAAATTGGGCGGCAAATTGGCTGAAAAAATGAGTAATTCCATAAAAAAGGAACAGTAGGATGCTAGTGATTTGGTACTGATATTGAAGCTTGCATATACAGGATTATACTTGACAAAATGATACAAGACTACCAGAAATAAAAAAATAATGAACTGAAATAATGAAGATTAGAAAAAATACAAAATATGATAAATAGAAAAAAATATTTTGCTACAATCTTAAGATAAAGTAGAAAACCTATGATTGCTCATTGTCAGATGTTTATTTCTAAATATTGAATAGTAAATTAATTTAATAAAAAATAGTCGTAACTGTGTCCTAATGTCATTTTATCTGGAAAATGTAATGCATAAGTATTAAATACATAAATTACTCTCTATATTAATGGAGTTTCACAATTGTAATAGATTAGTAAGTTTGACAAATTTATGCTAACTATTATCCAAGAAATGTAATATAAATATTCTGTAAAATTACTCTCAATCGTAGTGGAATATCACCCTTGAAGAACTCTAAATATACCAATTAGAACAGATGTAATTTTATTGCAAAATTGCATAAGGTAAGTAACATAACAATATACGAAATGCGATCCGGTATGTCGATGATATTGTTGAAATAATTAAAAAATTTCTAAATCTCAACATGACTGTAAAATTACAAAGAAATTATATTACATTTACTGTAAATCCACTATTTTCCAGTTACTGCGAATTGTATTTATATGATGATGCTTATATGTAACATAAATGCAAAATACAAATTTTGTAGCATTTTTTTGAAAATAAATGTAATCTGTAAAATTACTTTCGATCTTATTGCAATCTCACTAATATTGAAGTAGATAAATACCGACAAATGTATCGAAATGTTATCCAAAGAATGTAATTACATATGTTGTAAAACACATGCAACCAAAATTTTTACAATACATGAACGGAAGTTCAACACCTGAGTCCTGATTGTGGGTAACAAAGTACAATAATCTGGGAATCATAATGATCTGTGTAAAATTACAAAGAAGTTACATTAAAGTTATAACAAACCATATGGTTTGGTGATATCCACTGCAAATTTTTTTAGTTCAATGGGTTCACATAATCAAAATTATATCTTAAACATAGATGTAAAATTACACAAACTATTATTTTTTACACGATTTTTCCGGTTAATTAAAAGAAGTTACTGTTTATTAGCAATATTCCTTGCAGAATTTGATTTGGAATGTAAATATGATGAAATATGACAAAAAATATGTGATTAATTACTTATTATAGATTTAATACAGGGTGATTCACAAACGGTGACCAAAAATGAAACTTCATATTCTTTGGTGAATTTTAAGGGGTCTTTCGTATAAAGTTTTTATCTAGGACGCTTCGTTAAAAAGATATAGGGTGTTAAACTCAAAAAAAATATTTTTTAAATTTTTTTAAATAATTTAAAAACTAGTAAGTGAAATAAATTGAAATAAAAATTTCTAAATAAAATAGTACGCCACTGCTTTACAGTAATAATCATGATATATTCGGATTCGTCTTTCAATTTTCTACAAATTACTACTCTCTTATGTTTTTCAAAAAAGCCTGATTTTCGAGTAAATTTTAAAAAACGAACTGATTTCTTCGAATAAAGAAGTTAATAACATTAGTCATCATTTTAATGATTTTATTCGAGTAAATACTCAAAAATACCTCCATTTACTAGAAAACTGTAGAAAATAAAATTGAAACACAAATCCGAAAATATAATGACTGTTACCGTAAAGCAGTGGCGTACTATTTTATTTAGAAAAATATACCACCAATACCCAGTATCTCCGCCACTGGAGCATCTAAATTTAAGGAAAAGGTCTCAGATTTTGGACAATGTTTACATAAATACATGTGCTTGACGTCAAATTATTTCACTTACTAGTTTCTAAATTATTTAAAAAAAACTAAAAATATTTTCTTTAAGTTTAACACCCTATAATATTTTTAACGAAGGGCCCTAGATAAGGACTTTATAGGAAAGACTCACCTTAAAATTCACCAAAGAATACTAGGTTTCATTTTTGGTCACGCTTTGTGAATCACCCTGTATAATGAAAATAGAACAAATGTTTTAGTGCAATAATAGTATATTACTTAAGTGTTTATTACACAGAGCTGGCGAATTATGGGGGGTCTCCGCGGACTGAACACCATGAGCGTCCTGCTACGCGCGTCTTACGATTTCCGCTCATCTGAATTTGCTGGTTTACACGTACTGTTTTGACGACCCTTCACCATCATTCGAATCGAAATTCTAGACTTCCAACCTAATCGCACCGTTCTAGGGGATCCTGAACAGCCATTTCCGGAGGTAATTCGGGACCGGGAGGAGGGAAGGGGGCGAGCCAGGTGGGCACCAAGGATCCCGCCTATATATCAAGTGCGTCCGCCGAAAAGGTTCTGGGAAGCCGTAACAAATTCCGGCCAAATAGTTTAAGAGCCCTCTCCGATTTAACACAGCTTGGCCCGCTTTGATGTGCTCGGTGTCGTGAGACTTTTTGTCTGCACGCATTTGGTTGGCTGCGGACGCGCCGCCGGCTTTTTTACGGGTATTAGTTGTGGGAAACGCATCAATTGCGGTTTTGGAGGCCGAGCTACGCCAACAGAGGTCAAAGGCGGTTTTTTATAAGCGCAGAAATATTGTAAAACAACAATACCTATTTGTATTTTCTAAGCAGATACTTAAAAAGTAATTTTAAGTATTTGGGGAATCTCGATATTGAATCGCCGTATAAATTGGTCAATTGGACTCGATATTGGACTGTATTCTTAATTTTCAATGTTCTATGGCTTGTTCTTTTTTAGTTTGAAGATCGTTTAATTTGTATCTGAATTTTATGAATAAATTTTAATTGAAAAAATGTGGATGCCATACAGGGTGTTGAATAAAATACAAAAACAAAGTGTACTCCAAAAACTAAAGAAAAATGTTCGTATGAACATATAAAAAACTTCGTTTCCGAGAAAGATGTTACAAATTTCGTAAAATAATTTGTTTTTTGTATCTTCCAAAACGGTTGACCAAATCAATTCGAATTTGGTACAGGTTATTACAAGGGTTATTAAAAGATCTCAACTGGAATTTGTTAACAATTAAAAACAAATTTTTGCCTTTGCCTACGTATGAAAAAATTTCACGGATGTTCCGATTACAGTGAATATGAAAGCATGAGGACGGAATTCGGAATTGCTAAATTGTCAATTAGAACACGAACCGGAAACATGTTTTTTATGGAAGTGTATTATACGGAATATACGCCAAACTTCAAGGAATTACAAACGAAATAAACGTTAGGTACTACAAAAATCTACAAATGGTCTTAGGGAAGAGCTTGCAAAACAGTGACATCAAATTTAGAAGAACTATAAACCAAATAAATGCTACTACAAATGATTCTAGACGCTTGGCTCGGATTATAGTGATTATAAGCTAAATTTCAAAGAACCACGAACCAAATAATTATTGGAGTAAAATAATGGGGATAGCGAAATTTCGAAAAACTACAAACAAAATATAGTTCTAATTTTATTTTTTTTGCCTCTACAAACAAAAATTCGCTTACTATAAACAACTACAAGCAATGTTTCATTGAAATCAATCATAAGATTCGAGTGTCGTCAAATTCGGTGGATGAGTTTTTTAAAGGCCCCAAAAAAATGAGTTTGAAGCTATTACAAACAAAAAAATTACTACAAGCAACTACGTACCATAACCCATAATAATTGCAAAAAAAGTTGAAGTTTAAATAGCCTTAGAAATATATATGATAACCCAATTTATTTAAAGGATATACCTACATACAGGGTAGGAAAGTATCGATGGTCTATCTGAAGATACGTGAGAGCGATAAAGTAAGCCATAGAAATCAATGCTATAGAGAAGGATGGCTATAATGAAGGCGTCTCATAGTCACCGCCCGTTTCGCCCTTCCACAAATAAGATCCATTCAAATTCCGTCACGAAATGGGCGAAATGGGCGGTGACTATTAGACGCCTTCACTATACCCATCCCTGTCTATCACATGGATTTCTATGGCTTACTTTATCGCTCTCACGTGACTTCAGATAGACCATCGGTACTTTCCTACCCGGTATATAGGTATTATGTCAAGTTATTAACTTGATATGAAAAAGTTACTATAGAAATGTAAATATTTCAGATATAAATAAATGCATTTTTGGAAATATATAGATTTACAACAATAAATTTATTATTGTGGGGTATCATCTAATCAAAATTAAAACTGCAAAACAACTAATTGTCCTTAAATTTTCCAAATCTATTAATTTCCATAACAACTGCTTATTTTTGGATTTTTTGTCACTAACTACAAAATAAAATCTACAATGCACTTGTCAGCTGTCTTCGAATAAGGTCAAGTGATTTGACAGGCATTGTTGCCGAGTTGTGTAAAAATTCCCCAATATTATAACACGACACATTTTAAAAACGGTTAATATTATGCCCATTTAATATACACATTTTTATGAATTTATACATAATCTGTTTTACATCTTCCTGCTAACTTCTAACTGAGTTTCAAAGTACAGAGCCTTCAAATATGGCTACAAATCACTTGACGCCCGAGCTTAGACAACCAACATTGCACGATTGACACGGTCAACTAAAAATCGGTCACAATGAACAAAAACAAACCTCGAGATTATGCGATCGCAGATTGGATGAGTGAAAAATCGACCCCCGTTAAAACAGAATGTTGTATTTTAACGTAATCTTGATCTTATTATTTCAATCATTTTTTATTTTACTGAAATTTAATTGCCAACGAAAAGGAAATAAAATTGCTGTTCCAAACCAAAGACTTTGTACAACTTCCAGATATGGCTACAAAGTATAGAATATCTTTTCTATTAATGTCTATTGTTTGGTTTGATAATGACATTTTAAAGGTTCCAGACTTGAAATACAGGGTGTTTTTGATATAAGTTCGTTCCTTGAAAAAAGCGATGGAGGGTATGAAAATGAGCAACTTCTGCTTCAGTTTTAGAGAAAATTAAATAAGAAAATTTACCATAAATGTATGCCGACCCTGTGTATCTTGTGCACGTGCGTTATGTGTTGCAGTATTACTCGCAACATTGGCCGAGAAGTGGGTATATCTAGCAGTACCGTGTGGCGTGTACTACTACTATGACACTTCTTCTCTTTCATGTACAAAGGGTTCAGGCATTAAATAGCAATGATTTTCAGCCCCGTGTGGAATTTTGCCGGTGGTTTCGACAGCCCCGTGTAGAATTTTGCCAGAAAAACCCAAGCTAACTCCGTCGTGGTCGAACCGCGGCACGTAGGCCTCTTAACTCGGCAATTCCACCGGGCCAAAAGCCGTTCGTTCAAAATTAGCCGTTCCATCCGGCCTGCGCAACTTTCGCCGACCGTGCCGTGCAACCATTAGTCTAATCTGCTACGTAACCATCAGTAGCAGTGATAGTGTGAAACGAGGTGTATTTCCTCGCTCCACGGCACCGTGACTAATTCGATACTTATTTTTCCTTGCAGAGATATCGTTTACATGGTCTTTGTAGCCGTGTCGGTAGCCATTCGACTCTATCGGGAATGTTTCCCATCGGACTGGATTATGGAAACATCCTCATTTTTATCGGCTTTAAATTGAAACGCGGGAGGCGTTGATTAACAATTGAAACGGACGCGATTCGTTCGTTACCGTTAGTCGTTTCTTTTATTTGCGGGATAAGTCCCACGCTATTGCGATGTCGCGCGGATAAAATGAGTTGGTTCGTACTTTTAAGTTTTTTCACTTCCTGCGCTTTGAGACAAGGAAGTGTTCCTAAATTTAGGAACTTCTCCGGTGTGGTTAGAAACCGGGCGAAACAAATATTTAAAGGTGTAACTAATTTAGTTGCCACCTCTTGGAAAAGTAATCTAGAAATAAAACACATTCAGCATCAAGTGCAGTCAACAAACGAATTTGGAAGTGTCAACAAATAAGAAATTTTAACACAGCTCTTATTTCTAGACTCGTTGAAGAATGCGCGCGGGGAAACGGAGAACAAACACAACCGCACTGGGCGACCGGCCATAAATTTCAGTTGTTGACAAATTGCCTAGCAGTGCAGTGCAGCAATACGGAATTATTTTATTGTTGATTATTTTTATTTAATAACTTTTCTAACCTAAACTAACAACCTTTTGGTGAGGATATGTTCATACCTTCCCGTTGGTTCTTGCCGAGCTGTAATATATTTTATTGAAAATGTAAATATTTTTTGATATGTCATAACCAAAATTTACCATCAATATAATAAAATTGTTTGAAGTCATAAATAATTAAAATATGTTGTTGGCCAAATGAACAACATACGATACAAATTTTCTACACATTATATACACATTATTATAATTTTTTACCTTTAGCAGAAAACTTTTTTAGGGACGTCTATGAAAGTCATTAAATTTTATTGCTAGGCGTTTTTATACATGTTCAACTGACTGCGGAAAAACTATAACACGTCTGTATATGCGACAGAACAAAAGTCGATTAATCTAATATAATAAAGGCATAAAGCCACAAGAATAACAAAATGCATGTCAAGATTAAATCTGTCTCAATATATTTTGAGAGATTTATATAAAAAAAAAACGTATAAAAGCACAACACTGTGCTAAAATGTGTTTTAGTACAATATGTACTATTTTATACTACCAACGCAGAGGTAGATTACAATTGTAATAGTTCCTTTGCACAACAGAGGAACACAATAAAGTAGTAATATTTTACAGTAGATGAGCTAAAGAACAGGAGAAACAAGTAGTGTGGGAAACAAAATTACTTTATTGTTTTTACACTAACTGCAATTCTGATTTCTAAAAAATATTTAGCACTTGTTTTGAAGTGAGAGTTATATTATACTTAAAGGTATATAGGTACATTAAAAATGTTATTTAATTTTTCTCACTTTCAGATTTTTCCATTTGTGTTAATACTTAACTTACTTCTAATCCATATTTACTACTTTAGATTGGTGTTATCTAAAACACTGTTTTAAAATAAGGTATTATTATATAATTTTTTACAGCCTATTACAATCGTCAAGGAACTGGTGGTAATTTTTTATTTAGCTAATTCTAGTTCGAATTTATATTTCACAATTTGTTAGAGATTTTTTTATAATGATGTAGAAAATGAATTGAAATAAATGGTGAAATGATGAATAGTTGGTACAACAGTAACAATTCCTGAGTATCAACACGTAATAATATTTTTTTACTTTTCTGTTCTTAATTTTTATTTATACGTCATTGTTTTCTTTGCAAATTCTGATTTTCTATAACTGTTTCTTTAATTAATTGTTTTAATACAATTTCCTTCATTATTTTGGTTTCCAAAATATGTCTTTTTAAATAAATACATTAAATAAATATGTAAATTTTTTATTTACCTACTCTTCCAGTATGTGCGGTATGAAAAAATTAAGCCCATTTTTTCTCGAAAACGGATGCTCCTAGCGATATCAACAGAGAATATATTTTAGTCGTACAAAAGTATAAAGAATCAATGTTTAATATCAAAAATCATATACTGTGAGGACCGAAAAAGTTGAGACTTTTTTACATGTAAGTATACTTAAATGGCAAAATATTAATCAAATTCTGCATCACGATTAATTAGTTACCTTGGACCGAATTTGGTCCAAAAATCCACTGTGTCAAAAAATATTGAGTAAAAACGATTTCTTTTTTTTCCATCTTTGACCCTATTTAATATAAAAAGACGAAGTCTAACCTAAGCTACTCCCTTATATTCAAATTTTTTTAAAAATCATTTCATGCCTCTTTTTATATTTAGAATGGTACATAGATTTTATTCGAGAACAGTTAGATTATTTTGACTCGAGAAACCTCCCATTAAAGTATGCCTAATTCGTTACAAAACACTGGCATCGCTTAAATCTATAAAAGTGTATTTGCCCACGTTCTTCGAGTTGCATTCGGGACAGAACGATCCAGCCGCTATGGTGGCGAGGTCCGCCTGCGTCGACAGCCAGATTTATACGCAATTTACCAAATTAAAGCGTGACCGGGACAAACGGCGATCGGCTCCGGCGGCCGTCACAATCAGATAATTCCCGTATTTACCGGATCTGCGGTTTAGGGCCCTCCGGGTGGCCGGAGCCATTGTATTCTTCTGAATATCAAAGCTATCTGCGATCATTGATGTATGGGGGGCTGCGAAGTGCCTCGATTTGATTTAATTGGGCGATAAAGTCTCGGAACGCTCTCGGAATCGGCGCGGTTGAGTTATCGCCGTCCGATGTTCGCTTGTTTCTTTTACCGTTCCATCGATTGGGATGGGGAAAGTGATGGCGTGGTACGTTCGAGGCGGCGCGTTTCTACCAGTCTTCTATTGTTGAGGCCGTGGCGTATTACCGATTCCAAGTAATGCCGACTGCCGCTAATCTAGAGAAATTCAATTACGGAGTACGTATTGTGAGTCGCCTTTCGAGAATGATTTATGGATACCCAGGCGATTGTTTATTAAAATTAATATTGCTTTTCTATCGTCAAGCCGTGAGCGTATAGCGGAGTTGATACGGGGCTGGTTCGATAAAATTCGAAATGTGTGGAAAAAGTCTAGCATTGTTAGCAAAATAATGGAATAATAAAGGGTGTTTCAGAAATATTTTCGTTTTTGAATTCGTCCGCTGGTGCAATAGGCTCGTTCCAGAGAAATAAGGCTATTGACAAATGCTTTGTAACATTGTTGTTTTTGTTGCCGTGCAACAATGATTCTTATGTTGTTGGGCGTCGCCTGTACAGAAACCATTATAATGTAGTTACAATAAGATATGGAACCTCATGAGAAGTCATTACATTAAGGAGGTTTATCTGATTTGGAATTGACGAACAAATATTCATAAAAAAATTAATATAAGCTTATTAATATGAGGAAAATTCTGACTAGTTTGGATACCTAAGAGACGAGATATTAATAAAATAAATTTTCACGATTTAGTACAGTCTTATTAGAATGCAGATTTCTTTGGTCTGTCCACTTAGAATGCGCAACAATTGACGAGCAGTTTCCACAGCAACTTATAAATAGGAAACCGATATCTAAGGAACCGTATGACAGCTTGTAGAAATCGATTAGCTACTTGTAAGATACATAATTTATAATAATTCTCCTTCAAACTGCTGTCATTGACTAACTTATCCTCCATATGCGTGATAACGGCAACGCCGCGGTCTCGATGTAGCGTATTATTTGAAATTTGCAGGTGTCCAAACAAACAGAATGATCTAACGGGAGCGAGCGAACGCCGAGCTGAGCGCGCCAGCCAAGTGCAACGTTGCCAAATTTAAAGGCTTACTACTTTAGTCACTAGCGAATCTACAGAAACTTTCGTTAGACTTTAGACGTACTCGATAAACCTCCTTAACCGAAAGTGGAAAGATAATCGTGGTCAAGCTCAAACAGTTACGTGTGAGCGCCATATGATCAGATTATTTTTAAAACCTGCAATTCAGAAACACGATAGCTATAACCTTTGTTCCAGCAAGACGAAAGCCACTTCTCATTCAACGATTCAGTCGTTGGATGCTCTTCATCAGTTATTCTCAGAAAGAGTCGCATCAGTCGCAGAAGTGACATTAACTAGCCAGCAAGAAGTCCCGATCTGACCTCAGCCGATTTTTTCTTATGGGGCTACCTTAAGAGTAAAGTATACACCCCAATGCTACAGGATTTGAGGGAATTGAAAAAGAAATTGCAGAAGAAATCAACACTATTCCTTGTGGAATGCTTTGACGAGTTATGGCGAACTTTATTTCGCGATTAAATGAATGTGAAAACATAAGCGGTTCTCAGTTACCCAATACCTTTTGTCACAAATAAAAATGTAATCTTTAAACTTTCTTTTAGTATTAAATTTCTTTGGATATATTTCTGAAACACCCTTTATAACGTTGTTCATCCAATTATTGTCCTCTAAAAGGCGCTTAGAACGAGAATTTTTTGTAACTTCTCCTCAAGGACGGAGAATTTTTAATTTATCAATGCACGATCAAGGTTTGGGTGAAGGTAATGTCTAAATTAACAAATAATAGTTATATTCAATGTTACTGACCTTGTTTGAAATCTAAATTTCAAAACGCCTTCTATGGACCTCTTAGATATAATTTTTTGCATTCCGGTGATTAAAACTACTGCTCTAGTCCCTTACTAAAATAAATTCCATTAAATTTAACTTAATTAGTTTCTATTTTACTTTTTTAAGTAAAGTATTTATTTTTTCCAGAAATAATCATTTGCTAATTAATTTAAATTTGTATAACTTTTGCTATATGGATAATATTGGGTAACGCACAACACAAATTATTGTATAACTTGGGTGTGCTGCCTAAATTTCAAGTAATAATTAAAAAAAGCAGTTAATGTTACAAAGTGCATGCCAAATATGAATTAATTAAAAAAAAATCAAATGGCGGATGGAATGTATCATAATATTATACAGGGTGTTAGAAGTTTGACTGCCTTAATTTTAACAGACGATAAAATACATTAAAATAAACAAAAAACCCTTATATGACATTGGTCCTAAACTTAACCATTTCCGAGAAAAAAACATTAAAACTTGATGTAGAAAAGTTCGATTAATTTAAGGAGGTTTATCGGGTACGTTGGTACGTCTAAATTCTAAAGAAAGTTTCTGTATATTCGCTAGTAGTAGTAGTAAACCTATAGATTTGGCAACGTTGCACTTGGCTGGCGCGTTCGGCTCGGCGTTCGCTCGCTCCCGGTCGATCATTATGTTTGTTTGGACACCTGCGAATTTCAAATAATTCGCTACTTCGGGGTTGCGGCTTTGCCGCTTTTGGGGGTTTCGTTGGTCAGTTAGTGCAGTTTAGTTTGGAGTTGTTTTATTTTATGTTTTTTATCTTTCCCTTATCTATTTGTTTTCTCTGTGCTGTGGTTCGTTTGCTTTGGTTTTGCTTTTTTTTTTATTTGCTTTGGTGTGTGTGTTTTTCTTGTTTTGTTTTGTATTTTGAGTGGCCAGACCATCTGCTTTGTCGTCTGATTTTGTTTTGTATTGTGTAGTGTTATTTTATTTTTTTCTTGTCTCTTCTGTTTGCTATCTAGTCTTCTTTTTTTTTTTTTTGTTTTCTTTCTTTATTTTTCGTAGGTTCTTTTTATTTTTTTTTGATTTTTTTTTGTTCATTTCTAATTCGGTTAACCTTTTTTAAGGATTTTTGCCTTACTTGGTTGGTTTTTTTTCCTTTTTTCAAACTTTTTATGCTTAATTCTAAAAAATTCTAGCGTTATAACAAATTTAAAATTCGATAAAATTCATATCGAGCAATGTGACAACAGCGCGGTGGATAACACGAGCTACTAAATTTCCTTTTCTTGAGGTGTATCCAAAATGGTGGTGAACATTTTGAGCATATTATGTTGTAGTTTGTTTTGTACTTGTGCATTTAAAAATCACTGAATTTTGCTTTTTGGTAAGTTCCTAAATTATTTTTAATACGTATAATTATTTGGATGACGGCAAACTTTGGGTACTTTAGTTATATATTTTTCAAATTCATAATTTAATTAAAAGTTAAGTTCCTGTTTTAAGAGATTCTTAAATTACTAAAATTCGAGCTAAAATTTAAGCACAGCACTATCTTCGTACTACAATATCGATACATTTTATTTTATTTATTTGAAAACTGGAAAACAATTATCTTGGAATTTACTAAATATTTCATAATAATAGTTTACATTTCTTCCGTAGGACAAGTCTGCTGCGTGCTCATGTGGTATGCCCCAGCTGTGTAGCGTTAGTTTAAGCGCTGTTGTCACGTTGTGATGAAACTCCCCAATATTAATACTCGCTGTATACAATTTTTTTGTTCATTTATGATTAGTCTATCTCATGCTGAAGTAATGGCAGTCAAACTTCTTATACCATGTATATAGAACTTTGCTAGACTTTGTTCCCGTTGCTCAATGTCTTTGTGTATGATTATTTAAATATTTATTCAAGGTATTCCAATTCATATACGTCATTAACATAAGTAAAAAACAAATGAAGGTCAAACATAATTTTTTTTAATAAACCTTAAAAGGGCACATATAAAATTGTAACTTTACAGTGATTTTTTATCCAAATTCTGATAATACGATCTTGTTCTACACCATCCAAGATCTCAGCCTGTAGGTATCAATTTTTATCTGTTCAAAATCTGTTCATTTTTTAATTTATCTAAAGAAAATAAAATATTTAACTCCTGCAATATTTTCATATCTTTCAATATGTCACGTAGGGTTCACGGAATCACGGTGTATAATCATGTATCTACTATTTGTTTTTTATAATTGCCACTTTCTATAACAGTTGATCGTTATCATTTGTATATGTAGATAAATCTTTTCACTGTGAATCATTATTTATCCATTATTGTAGAGAAATAGACGTATTCTGATGCGACTCTCTTTCCTTTGAATGAGGCACATGTATTTAACAGAAATAAAGGAATAAAACCTAGGCGACCTTTAAAAATTCATTAGTAAGTCCTACGTCAGAACATTAAGAATATTTATTAAAGCAATTATGTGTAAATAAATCATTGGCCCATTAATATTTACGTTTTTATTAGAATTATGATAATTTAATACGCAGTTAGCAACGAGCAAACTTAGTTGTTTTGGTAGGCATTAAAATCGAATAGATATAAAACTAGTAGTTCGTTTCCCATGTCGCAAAAATGCGACAGGAACGAGCGAACCGCCCGATATATGTCATCCTCTTGTTCGTCCGATAAAAACCGGTACAACAAATAAATTGGATTATCTGCAAACCGCTGAGTAACCTCAGGTTGCGATAAGCGCCTTCCTAAACGATTCTACGAAAACCCCGTTGCGTCATCTTTCGCCTCGTTCACATTTTCCCGGCCTTCTTTCGTTAATTAGAAAGGTATCTACCTCCGCGCCTGTTCTCGTCGCAATTCCGTAATGGAATTTTATCGGTACCGTGCAGAAAATGTCTCGCGAAAAGAAAAAGGATTTTATATTTTAGCGCGATGCGAGGTTTTGGTTAAAGTGAACTTTTAACAGGCCGCCCCTTCTGCCACACAAACCTTTTAGTCTTTGGGATAATGAGTAGTACTTCTCGTGTGAATATAATTTATTTTAATAATTTTCTTTCGTGTATTATTAAATCCAGAAAACAATTGAGATTTAAATGACTTTTCCCGTGTCTTTCCAGACTTTTAAGGGTCATAAATAGAACTGTCACAATCGGTCCGCTGGCCATTGGCGTCGTCAGTCAGTCACGCGAGCTGCCTAGCTATCGGTTTAGTCGCCATTTCTTAGTAGGTAATCGAGCGATTTCTTTTACGATTTTGGTTGTCGTTTGATGCATAATTCTGAGTAATTATGTAGAGCGTAGATAGTGCTAAAAAACAGCAAACAATTCATACTATACTGACTAAAAACAAACAAATTTACCGGTAAGTAGCTTTAAAATTATTAAAATATAAAAACTATTCAGGAGGAAAACAAAACAGATATATTTTTTGGAATAGAAAATAATTTTATGAAACTAAGGCAATATAATGAGTTCTAAATATACATATTTAAGCTGCTCCGTTCATATTTATTCACATCAGCATTTAATTTTAATTTTTTTTACTCCTGTTAAATTTTAAAAAACTTTATGGTTTTCAAGAAAAACCGTATTACTTAACTGACACAAGGTTTTAACAGTGTTCATTAGAAAATAATCAAAAAGTCAGTAGTAGGCTTTATCTTTCAATGTTGACAATTGTCCAAATAAATTTTACTTCACTTCTCTCCTAATTCTACAAAAAGAAAACAAGAACCTAGGTAGTTTTTAAATAAGCGAATATTGCATTAAGTAAAAAACGCAAATAATAAAAATAATAATTGAAATTTTTTCAACAAGAATCAGAGACAATTGTTGAAATAAAATAATTTTATTACTAACTGACAAGTTTGAACGATACATTCATTGCCTACTACTGACCTCGATTATTTTCTAAAAAAATTAAAAACTTGTTTCAGTTAATACGATTTTTCTTGTAAACCATAGTTTATTAAAATTTAACAAGAGTAAAAATATTTTTAAAATTAAATTAATATTATTATTTTTCGATTCGGTCAATGAAAAAAAAGTTTGGTTCTTTTGGTTATGCAAATAATAATTTAATTATGCACCAGTAGATGTCGAACGGTTGTTCTCTTCAGATTAAGATATTTTATCACCACCGCGAATAAGTTTTGCTGAAACAAGGGTAGAAATATACCTGATGATGCGATCTATAAAGGATCCCATCCAGACTGTGCAACCGATGGCAAATATGTGTAAAACAATTTACGTGTTTAACAATGATACAATGACATAAATCTTATAATCACTGTTCACCTTATTTTATGTTGATCCGCATGCCTTTGGTGCGCGGCCAATTATGACAGCTCTAATCATAAGCGTTATAAAACTGACCCAAAACATATTTAAATATAATTTTTTACTGTGACTCTAAGTTGCAAATTAAATTAATATTGATGGTGGACTTTTGTCTTTCTAATCGATTGTATTACGTCAAATACGTTTTAAAAAGTATAATCCTGCTACCACGTACATAAAAGGTACCAAATTTAAATTTTTTATGCAAATACAAGTATACTAACACTGTTACATTGTTTGTTAATCCAATACGTAACATGTTTGGTAACATTCTGATAAAGTATCCTTTTTTCGAATTCTATAGTATTCCATTTGGTTTTTGTGACGTCCGCGCGAAGTCAAAAGTGTTCAAATTGGTACTTAATGCCTACCTAAAGTTATTGAGTATTACCGGACCCTCATAAAAATAAAATATCGATAGCTTCCGGACCGGGTAATCGCCCCTGTCTTTTTTCAATACCGTCGGGAGCCAATTTCGCCGGGCTTGTTTAAACTGCGGCAAATCCGCTGTGAAAGTTATCCAGCCTCGCTAATGACAAAACGAAGAGCACGATCGGGTTACATCCGAGTAGTTGAGGCGGCGGCAGCGGTCCGAGCGGCGGTTTGCGGCCGCCCCACCGCCGCAGCCCCTCGGCCGACCAGTCCCCCGGCCGACATGCCAGACATGGGAATCCCGGCACGTGTTCCTGACGGGGCCGGCGGCTCGAGTTACGGATAAATGGGCGAGAAGGTAATTACACCGGCTAATTTCGCCCTCGGGCAAGGGTTGAGGTTAAAATTCGGTTTTTTCGGCGCCCCTCCGCTCGCTCCCCTGACCCCGAAGGCCGCCACGGTTTTTTAATCATGAAATATAGGGGTGAGCGGTTTTTTATAATTCCAAACACGCCAGCGCGGCTACAAAGTTGTGTTGGTACGGGTATTTCGGATAAACTTCCTGTAATAACACAAAATATAGCTCGTGAAGTCTAAAAACAACTTTAGAATCTTGATTCCACAGGGGCGGATCCAAAGATAGACTTTGGGGGGCGTTTGTATAGTTGATATCTTAAAAAAATTGCAATCTGGAAAACTGAGAGACATACAATTTTTAATCTTCATTCATTTATTTTACTAAAAAAAAAGGTTATGCAGTGGAGTATTGTTTGATTTTTTTTGGCGGCCCCCTTGGATCCGTGTCTGTGGTTACATGCACAG
Organism: Anoplophora glabripennis; assembly: GCF_000390285.2. Lineage (NCBI taxonomy): Eukaryota > Metazoa > Arthropoda > Insecta > Coleoptera > Cerambycidae > Anoplophora > Anoplophora glabripennis. Next base: position 1,473,014 of record NW_019416226.1, on the reverse strand, counting down.
GAGAAAGAATGGAAAAGTATTGTAATAACGAGCGTTCAAATAAAAACGTGGTCAAGTTGGTTCTGAAAATTTGGACGTAGGGCGTAGAGTATAGCAAATGAACTTAAACGTCATCTGTCAAAGCGCTATATCGCCGCTATCAATTTGAATATTTTCGTTTTAAAAAGCGTTTAAAATGGTGTTTTCTCAAGAACAAAAAAGTGTTTATCATAGAGTCCTACTTTAGAAATGGACGCAAGATTGATGGAATATGGAAGTATTTTATTGAGGAATGTTTCATAGAATTTCAAAATCAATTTCCCGGCGTTGTTGAGTACAACATTTTTCAAAGTGCAGTTCAGCGTTGTGTTACTGTTTTTCGTGAAACGGGCAGTGTAACAAGAAAAGAAGGAAGCGGCCGACCTAAAAAGCGGACTGAAGAATTAAAAGAAAATGTCCAACAAATAATGGAAAATGCGTCAAGAACTTCTGTACGTGTTTTATCACAAATGGTGGGAGTATCAGTCGGTACCTGCCACACAGTGTTAAATAAAGATTTGCGTTTGTTCTCCTATCGTTTAACTTGTCAGCAAGAACTTCGTGAAGTTGATTTTCCGCGACGGGCTGTATTTTGTGAATGGTTTTTAAACAACTACGGTGAACTTCATAATATCACCTTTTTTTCTGATGAAGCCTGGTTTCATTTAAGTGGTTATGTAAACTCACAGAATATGAGAATGTGGTCTTCTGAAAAACCAGATAACTTTTTTGTCGAGGGCCCTCTACACGCTCAAAAAATTGGAGTTTGGTGTGCTCTCAATCGAAGGAGGATTTATGGACCTATTTTTTTTAATGGTACTCTTACTGCGCAAAGGTATAGAGAAGAAATTATCGCTCCTTTTGTTAACCAGCTGGAAGAAAACGAAATTACAAACTTTTACTTTCAACAAGATGGCGCAGGGGCACATACGGCAGGCGAGACGATGAATATGTTGAGGGAAGTTTTCCAAAATCGACTAATAAGTCTCAATGCTGAACATGAATTTCCACCGAGGTCATGTGATATTACGCCGTGTGATTTCTTTTTGTGGCCTTACCTTAAAAACACTATTTTGAGATGCCTATTCCTGATTTAAACCATCTGCAGGCTCGACTTATAGACAAGATTCGTGAAATTAACAATACCCCGAGCATCTTAGAAAATGTCTTTAATTCTTTGACGAACAGGTGTGAAAAGTGCTTGGAACAAGGAGGGGGAACTTTCAGCAGCTGCTTTAATTTATTGTTATAACAAGGAGGGGGACACTTTCCGCAGCTCCTTTGTTTGTTATTGTTATCACGATTATTCTTTAAAATAAAGTTATATAGTCATTAACGTTATTGAAACTGACAGCTGCTATACAGCTCGTTGAGAAATGAGGTTAAGTTGGTCGCTATAAGCTACTCCCTACGTCCAATGTGTCAGAGCCAACTTCGACCACGTTTTTATTTGAACGCTCGTTATAATACACAAAGAGATTTCAGTATGAAAGTACAGGAAATTTTGAAAAATAAGGGTACTTTGGTCTATACACTTTTACAGCTGATAATCCTTAAACCAGCTGTAGATATAAACTGTTAGTCTTGTGGACGGTCCAGTAAGACACACAGACGATGTGTCGATTTGGGCTGCGATTTTCAAGACCAGGAAAACACTACCAGTATCAAAAAGACGTTGAGATGCTTCAAGGAATGTTCTATTAGGCAGCTATCGTTGGGCAAAACGATGGTGATAAATAATACGTCATGCAATTCTTCCGATAAGCGACAAGCACTCAAACTGTCAAATACTAACTTATCGTTCCGTTAACAGCATACTACTGTCATTCCGTCACGCTGTTGCCACATTGCGCAATAATTTTGATTAGTAATCTTATTAAAACTAAACAAACAATTCTTAACAAGAACTAAACATTGCTCATTTAAGTGCACACAAAATTACGTAGATGTTTCTTAATTAACAGAAGTTTTGTACATCAATTTGAAGATCAACTTTTCTCGAAAATTGTTGTATTTAGAACTCATATTATATAAGGATTTTTTTGTTTATTAGGATGTATACTGTCTCATTGATAGAGCTTATCAAGGAAAATAGGTTTTTTAAGTCAAAAACGAAATAATCCCTGCAAAAATATATCGTTAAAACCACATTTCCACCTCCATTCATCAATTTACGTCTCTTTCTAACGCCTCTATGACCAATTAAAATCCATAACTCCACCAGCCCGCCGTCCCAACCTTTTAGTTACTTAATAGATTAATTAAGATATTTTATTACTGACGCCGATGACGAGGTAATCTCCTTCAGGTGATTTTACCCACCTAATGGGGCCTTATCTGTCCCATCCACTCAATTAACGTGCTGCATAATTGATAATTACTATTCAATCCGTTTTAAACTGCCTCGGATTTGTTAATGGTGATGACAAATTAATTGTGCAACGAGGGGAAGATTCTGTGCCATTAAAATTAACGATCGAACCAATCAATTACCAATACGCCTCGAAGATAAGTTAACGGCAGGTTTTCACGGTTTGGATGTGATAAATCGCGCGTTTTATCCAGCGTAAGTCACGGGAATGGCAAAAAATTTGTTCGTTTTTGTCACCGGGGCACTTTTCGGTTGTTTTCAAAACACTCGACTAGAATAGAACGTTGATTTTTAATCAGGACCTCTTGTGATATTTTAATGTGTATACATATGCTAAGTAATGTTTGCTGTAGATTAGATAATATTAGTCCCTATCAAACACCATGGTGTTTGCATGGATCTGACACTCTACCCAATCGTTAAACAACCCAAAGCAAACAATACAAGTTTATGAATTCGTCGCGTATAAGTTAGGGGTGCAAGCGAAGTTCAATCTTCGTCTTGGTATGGTTACAATCATTACAGACGTACTCGACTCAACTCGATGTACAGCATCAAATACCAGTGGCAAAATATTACTATAACAATGTAAGCGTTACTGCAATGATAAGACTTATAGAAATTTTCATTCGATTTTATACACTTGCAATGGTTTTTATACACAAAAAACGTAAATGATGACGACGACGAGATATACATTGTACTGTTACACTTTAAAATGTATTACCCTTGATCTTTTACGTTTTTGCTTTACATTTTGGTTCGACTAGTCAGATTAATCATCACTGGATTTATTACTGCATGTATATTGAAAAAAAAATGGGGTAAAATCACATAATAACTACGTACTTTTTTACTGAATTGCTTAGGTAATTTTTTTAAATTTAAATTACGTAAATTTACATTGTAAAATGTTATATTCCATAATATATTATGTATATAATAAAATACAATGAGTTTTTAAGCATAATATGTAAATGTACCTATGAAAATGTAAAAGTAATTAAAATCTGGTAAATCGCATAATATTTCATGTAAATCTTTCCCGCACATGCGTATGTATGACGAAATGCGTCATCGACTATTGCATTTCGTTTTATCGTACTGCAGTTGTTACATTCATTGTCCGTTGCAATTTTATAGTGTATGTTTGTATGTATATTATGTTCTATTTGCAAATATAAATATTGTACAATTCAAAAATATAAACACCGTCAATGTTTACATCGATATTGGAAAGGTGGGTAATTTTCTTGTTACCTATTAAGTGTTACATGTTATTTAAATCATACTTATACGTATAAGTCAGTGGCGTTTCGCGACATTTTGAATATGTGATTGTTCTTATTTGGTTTATGAATATTAAAAAATATGAAAAAATATAAACAAATTTTCATAAGGTGGCCAGTCCACTTACCTATTGACATATAAAACAACGCCGCCAGCTTTTCATTTGCCTCCACTTTTAACAAAATATTTTAAAAACATAATGAATGTTTTTATAAAACAGGTTTATTCGTCTTTCTTTTAAATTTGCAAATTTACTTGTGATGTCTTCATAAAATTGAGGATTGGCACTAAGACTTTCCAATAGTTCTTTTTCTATCGTCATCACTGATAAGTTGTTTAAGCGCTCTTGTGTTATCGTATTTTTTAAGTAGGTACTTAAGTCTTAATGCGCTTAAGACACAATAAGTTTCTTTCTACCGAGACACTTGTTGTAGGAATTGTTAAAACTGTGCAAAACAATTTGTATGTTTCCGAAAATACAATTTTAAATTCCTTGTATAATATTTTTAAACTTTTAAATCGTCTCTGTACAAAATATTAAGTTTGTTCTTCAACCTATCTATTTCAAAAACGTTTGGATACATCTGTAATAAATATTCAAACGATTTTTTGGGAAATTTGTTTACATATTTGAGAAATTTGAGGAATTTATTAAAGCAAAAAAATTTAAAGTATGTAAATTACCAAAACGAGTAGGTACTTCATTAAAGGGAAATATATTTCGAAAATATTTGTAATTCGTAGCAGCGTTTGCCCGTTTATTTGGTAGTCATGCAATTTTCGCGTAATTTAAAATATTTTTAAATTTTTCTTCGTTTCTTAATTCAGAAATTCTTTGACTAGTAATTTTAATTTGTTTAGAGCAGTAGTTCACGTCATTACGTCTTGAAAAAGGTATCTCAAGATTGTGAGATAGTTTCATTATTAACTACCTATGTAGGTATTTTATAATATAATAAGTAGTTATTAAATTACGTTAAATTTACTTTGGTTTATTGTAAGGAAGTTGTTTTTTTATTTACTTTAAATTAATATCTATCTTGTCCTTATCACTAAAGCCTGTGTACTATCCCTCACACTGACATCAGACACTACCGCGTACTATACGACGCGTACATTAACCGCGAACTGAAACTATAAACAATTATTTTATACTGCTATTTTGATTTTTGATAAATGTAATGGGTACTTGGAAAATAGTTTACCTAACTTATTATTTAGGTTAATAGTAGAATAGTAGGTATTAAAATATACCTACGGTGTGAGAGCTAAATTTTACAGTGAGGTCCGGCCTCAGTCGCTTCATACGACGAGCCGCCACTGGTATAAGTTACAAATAAAGCTGCAATAAAGAAAATACATGGTTCGGTTTTGTGTGCCTTGAAAACATCACATTAATGCAGACATCTATAAAGCATTCAGCCATTCTTTTAAGGTAGCATTTTTTTATTATGGTAATGCACAGAAAATATCCAAAAAACCTGGAAACAACAATGGAACTAATCCAAAGACTCTTCTTCAAAATTCGTCTGCATCAAAAATAAATATTACACAATATCTGATATTTATTATAATGTACAAATAAATAATTACNTTTTCATAAGGTGGCCAGTCCACTTACCTATTGACATATAAAACAACGCCGCCAGCTTTTCATTTGCCTCCACTTTTAACAAAATATTTTAAAAACATAATGAATGTTTTTATAAAACAGGTTTATTCGTCCTTCTTTTAAATTTGCAAATTTACTTGTGATGTCTTCATAAAATTGATGATTGGCACTAAGACTTTCCAATAGTTCTTTTTCTATCGTCATCACTGATAAGTTGTTTAAGCGCTCTTGTGTTATCGTATTTTTTAAGTAGGTACTTAAGTCTTAATGCGCTTAAGACACAAAAAGTTTCTTTCTACCGAGACACTTGTAGGAATTGTTAAAACTGGGCAAAACAATTTGTATGTTTCCGATAATACAATTTTAAATTTCTTGTATAATATTTTTAAACTTTTAAATCGTCTCTGTACAAAATATTAAGTTCGTTCTGCAACCTATCTATTTCAAAAACGTTTGGATACATCTGTAATAAATATTCAATCAATTTTTTGGGAAATTTGTTTACATATTTGAGAAATTTGAGGAATTTATTAAAGCAAAAAAATTTAAATTATGTAAATTACCAAAACGAGTAGGTACTTCATTAAAGGGAAATATATTTCGAAAATATTTCTAATTCGTAGCAGCGTTTGCCCGTTTATTTGGTAGTCATGCAATTTTCGCGTAATTTAAAATATTTTTAAATTTTTCTTCGTTTCTTAATTCAGAAATTCTTTGACTGGTAATTTTAATTTGTTTAGAGCAGTAGTTCACGTCATTACGTCTTGAAAAAGGTGTCTCAAGATTGTGAGATAGTTTCATTATTAGCTACCTATGTAGGTAGTTCATAATATAATAAGTAGTTATTAAATTACGTTAAATTTACTTTGGTTTATTGTAAGGAAGTTGTTTTTTTATTTACTTTAAATTAATATCTATCTTGTCCTTATCACTAAAGCCTGTGTACTATCCCTCACACTGACATCAGACACTACCGCGTACTATACGACGCGTACATTAACCGCGAACTGAAACTATAAACAATTATTTTATACTGCTATTTTGATTTTTGATAAATGTAATGGGTACTTGGAAAATAGTTTACCTAACTTATTATTTAGGTTAATAGTAGAATAGTAGGTATTAAAATATACCTACGGTGTGAGAGCTAAATTTTACAGTGAGGTCCGGCCTCAGTCGCTTCATACGACGAGCCGCCACTGGTATAAGTTACAAATAAAGCTGCAATAAAGAAAATACATGGTTCGGTTTTGTGTGCCTTGAAAACATCACATTAATGCAGACATCTATAAAGCATTCAGCCATTCTTTTAAGGTAGCATTTTTTTATTATGGTAATGCACAGAAAATATCCAAAAAACCTGGAAACAACAATGGAACTAATCCAAAGACTCTTCTTCAAAATTCGTCTGCATCAAAAATAAATATTACACAATATCTGATATTTATTATAATGTACAAATAAATAATTACAGTACTGATTATGTCATGACAAGATATTTAAAATAATACGTAACTGATAATGTCTTATTCCCCGTAAATTATTATGTAATTTTACAACGAACTTTTTTTTCAGTGTAGAAGACTTTCCAAAGTATCTCTTGCAGTTAAATTATACCTTTTTATTATTTAGATTGTGTTTTATCTTTTGAAGCATCTTGTGTACGACTACAGTACTGAAGTTTAAAGAGCGACATCTAAGCACAGCGCTTTTCTGTGACCACAGGGAACCGGGACAGATGAGGGACCAGGGAGCAAAAAAAAACACAACAAAACGCAATAAAAGTGTTAGGAAAGGTTAAAAGAGCTCCACGATACACCCTGTCGCACAAGTTTTACCACCCTAAATTAAAGTTTGGCTCAGCGAGGGGTGCCTTAGGGAGAGGGACTCCCCTAGTAAACAACAGCTGATATGAATACATACTAGTTCACAATGGGTGGTAGGGTAGCCCCTTGAAGCAGGTATATAGGGGTGCAAAAACTGCTTAAAATCCCTTCAATGGGATTTTGAATGTCCCGGATAATCCGGGGTTATTTCCATATTTATTACGAGTGACTCAATAATCCCCTAAAAGCAGCTTAAGAACAAATTACGTTACAAAGTGTATTACTTTTTATTTCTCTAACATCATACAAACGATTTTTCGACAAACAAACTAAATACCCTTATACCAATAAAAATTATGGAAATTTACATAGACTTTAAATATTTGCAGTGGTTTTTATCTTTGTCTGTTCTCATCGTCCCATTAGGTTATTTCGTGACCATGGCGTGGTGGATGGCAGTATGGCGTATGGTGTGCTTTGGAGTTGGAAAAGTATCGGTTTATGTAGTTATTCTAGTGAAAATTGTATTTAAATGCAGTTATTTAATTATAATAATTAAAGACAATATATTCAGTCTCGATTAACATTTGGCTAAATAAACGGATAGTTAAATTGTTATCTATAATTACGTATTTGTAACGTACAATATAGGTTATGGCAATTTTATATCCGATCAGTGAACCAATCGATACCTAAATTATTGTCTCTAAAACAAATCTGTGTTGAAACCACCATGACTGTTTAGTAGTTTATGGTAACGATATTTAAATTAAAATTTCAAGAAAATATAAAGTGGTGCAAAACCACTCCAAATTTAATAATATGGAAGCATTTATTAAGTAAATTGTACACATTAGTAGACCTAATTTCAAATAACATGGCTTTTACCCAAAAATTATACAAATTCAATAAATTACAAAAAAGCGAGGGGTGTGCCACAAGTAATTTTTGGTGTACATTTGAGATATTATAATTTAAAATTACTTTAAAAGTATAGAAATAATTTATTAAAGTATCAAAATTACCAAATTCTTTGGTAAATTACAAAAATTACAAAAAGTATGTATGAAACTACAAAAAAATACGTATTAAATTACAAAAAGTACAAAAAATTACCTGATAGAGTATCTACAAAAATTTTTAAAATGATTCTTTAAAATTACTGAAAGTACTTAAATAAANAATAAATAAAATAATAAATACAATATAAACATATGATAATATACAACCTACAACAGATTAAAATTAAAATAAGCTAACAGCTATTGTCAAAAAATTCCTGAACGGAGTATGCACAAATTTTTAATAAATATATTTTAACATTTTTTCTAAATAGATGAAAGTTATTTATGTTTTTCAAATGTTGAGGTAAATGGTTAAATAACCTTAGTCCCAAAACATTGTGAGCTTTTAAAGTCATGCCGAGGCGTTTGAAGGGGACACAAAAATTATGTTTGTTACGAGTATCATGACAGTGGACAGATACATTTGTAGTAAAACGTTCTTTATTTTTATAAATATATAACAATATTTCGAAGATATACAAACTTTTCAACGGGAGAATACCAAATTCAGTGAATAAAGGGCGGCATGACTGGTTCGGAGGTACTCCAGCTATACATCTGACAATACGTTTCCGGGCAATGAAAACGCTATCTGCCCTACATGAACTTCCCCAAATAATAATTCCATATGCTAACCTTGATTGAACTTGAGCAAAATAAAAGGAAATTAACTGAGGTATTTCTAAAACATCCTTTAAAATTCTTGTTTGATAACACTTTGAATTTAATATATTGGTAAGTTTATCACAGTGACTCCCAAATGTCATCTAAAGTGATGCCTAAAAACGAAACAGTATTACTTTTCTCGATATTGATATTATTAAACTTTATATTTAGGGAGAATGATATCCGACTTTGAGATGTATGAAACATTACATAGTTTGTGTTAGCACTACATATTAAAGAATAAAGAATTTTCACTAAACCATTGAAGAGATATGTATTTCACACTTATCAGAAAAAAAAGGAGCGGGTATCGTCAGCATATTGTAAAACAGATGCACCAGGAATTATTTTTGGCAATTCGTTGATATAAAGAATAAACAGTATAGGCCCTAGAACAGAACCTTGGGGAACATCAATATCATTACTTAAAGTGGAAGATATAAGTATAAGTGGATTTTTTATTACTTTCATATTTGTGTATTTTGACCATTTGCTCTCTTCCCCTTATATATGAAGAAAACCAAGCATGTGCTGAACCTCTCATGCCATAAGCCTGGAGCTTTGTTAGTAGCAAGTCATGGTTAACACAATCAAAAGCCAGGCTGAGATCGAAAAAAATTTTGCTTGCTTCAATAGCAACCAAAATTTCTTTATAGAAAGAGATTATAGCGCTCGTAGTCGAATGACCTTCACGAAAACCATGTTGATTTTCAATAATGATTTTATTATTTTTCAAAAAGTAAGCAACTGCGAGAGCATTGCATATTCAAAGATTTTTTATATTACCGGTGGTAGAGAAATAGGACGATAATTTTCCATATTCTCAACATCAGTTTTCTTAAAAATAGGAGATACTAATGAGGTTTTTAATATCGAAGGAAAAACACCTTCTCTAAATGATTCATTAATAATGTGGGTCATCGGTTTCACAATATACTTCACAATATTTTTTATAAGAAAGCCGGATATATCATTGGGACCAGATGAAGTTTTATTTTTTAATTTGTGTTTAATAATAGAGAGAACGGCTTCCTCGTTTATGTAAGTTAGGAATATACTATTTGGAATCTTCATGAGATTAAAATTAATATGATTCTGTACATTTGTCTTATCAACTATCTTATTTGGGGCATCTATGAAAAAACTAAACAAAATACCGATCGATGTTTATCTCTTAACTTGAAGGGTTAATATAAACTATCAAAAAAATGTTTTTACAATTTGAAAGTACATCAATTGCAGAACACGCTGTATAGCGTCTAATTAATTTCAACACTGCATATCCTAATTAATTATTTATGCTTGAAATTGAGTGAAATTTGAGTGAATTTTTTTTACAGTGTACTGACTTTGTTACTTTAAACCTGTTGTGTCAATTTTTTTAATGTACCTACTAGTACAGTAAAAATGCTATTTATTTAATGAGTTTAAATTATATTCAATAGTATTATCTTTATAAAATTANCCATAGTAATTATATGGTATGTAGGATAGTTAAAAATTGCGTCTTTTTAGTTTTTGCGTAGGGAAAATTTCACATTTCGAAATATTTTGGATGCCTGGTATGTTTTATTACAAATTTGATTACTGTCCATGGCTTCCCAAGATAAGCAAAACTTTTTATCAAGAATAACTTTTTCTCAAAATATCAACAATAAAAAAGTTTACAAGAGTGCGGTACCCCATTCGGGAACACACTGTAAATATAGGTATATGATATTGTGGGAACCTCACTGCTCTGGGGATTAATACACCAACTCACAATGTTTTACCTAAATATTTATTAATTATTATTAGCTTTTGTAGTTTTTTTTTTACTTTATTGTAGATAAGGTTATTTTAGCTAATTCAAATAAATTTTCTTACAATTACTCACAACAAATAAAATTATCTATCTAATATTTTCACCTTTTTAAAGAAGTACGCAAATAATAAGTGCAGTTACTTGTAAAACTAATGTTTTCCTTTTTCGAAAATAATTAGGTTATGAAAGTACATACATTATTAAAAATTATAACAGAATTACAACAATTATTTGAAGAAGTCTATTAATTCTTATGAGTATGTGAAAAAGTCTACAAATTACGAAATTTTATTTAAAAATTACAAAAAGTACCAGAACAAATCTATAAATTACTGAAATTACGAAATTATATAAAAAAATTATGAAAATTACTGGTAAGTAGCAAGGTAATTTTAAGTAATTTAAGTAGGTGTACGTTTTACTGCTGAGTGGCAGTCGCAAAAAGTTATTACAAAATACCGATTTTTATCTCTTAACTTCAAGGTTTAATATAAACTATCAAAAAAAAATGTAGATTTAAGACATTATTTTTACAATAGGTGTCTCTCCTAATTTGAAAGTTCATCAATTACAGAACACGCTGTATAGCGTCTAATTAATTTCAACACTGCATATCCTAATTAATTATTTATGCGTGATTTATTTTTGCACTCAACATTTAGTTAATTAAAATCCAAGTCTGAGTAAAAAATGACTCAATAATAGTTAAATTTAAATCATATTAGAGAACTCTAAATTAGTTTTATACACTCAGAATATAGTCAAAAATCACTCAATTGATAGCTAGCAGTAACTTGGATTTGAGTAAAACTCACTCATTTCTGATACAATAGCTTCACTCAGTTGTACTCATACTAATAGAGTGAAAATTTCACTCAATCGGGTGGGGACAGAAATTGATACATTATTGAGCAAAATTGAGTGAAATTTTATTGTAATTTTTTTACAGTGTACTGACTTTGTTACTTTAAACCTGTTGTGTCAATTTTTTTAATGTACCTACTAGTACAGTAAAAATGCTATTTATTTAAATAATATTCAATATTATCTTTATAAAATTATCTTTAATTTAGATGTCTTAAATGTACATACATCAACTTGTATTATAGAAAAATAATAAATATTCAATGAGAAATTGTTAAATATTACGGTATATTCTATATAAACCCATTAGTTATTTTTTTAATTCGCAATAAATGTATTCGTTACAAGGTCCATTGGCGATTTTAAAGGAAATCGGTCAGAGAAGCGGTTCTGTCCGACCGCAGTTTGTTCAAGTTCGTTTCCTCTCAGATTACGTGTTAAATTTAATATAACAATGTTTATAGAACTGCCGTCAAATATTTGCCATCCGTTTCGTTTTATCACTTTACCAATATTTCCTAGAGATCCACAGATAAACACACACACATCGCTCGAACGATGCCTTAATGTAGTTATTGAAAACACCATGACATTAGGATAAACAAGTAAAACAATTGCTCGCATTATCTACGGGTAAATATTTGGTTAACCCGTAAAATATTTACTCAACTGCTAATGTAAGCACATCAACCTAATTATATTTTTTCCACACAGCTCGGTGTGGATTACGGCCCCGAAATTAATGAATGATAATGCGTGATGGCCCGATAAAAAAGTTGTAACGAATGCGCGACATGTGTCGCCTGACGCGATCGATCGCGATAAGATTGCAGGCAATCGGGTACAGGTGGTGGATTTTGGGTAAACACCACGTGAAATTTTTCAGACAATAACGCAAAATAATTCCGCAAACATATTATAACACATATCCACGTTAATATGTACAGTACGTTCATAGATTTAAGACAAGTGAGGGATCTAAACAAGAGACTACACTAATGATTGCTGGGGACGTTTTTTATGCGCATGCGTTGAAATCCGCGGGAAATTTTAAATTCAATTTAAAAGTTTAAAGTTTCAAAAAAGATGTTGACAAGATAGAGAAATTACCTTTTAGCTATATGAAGTATAATTACATTTTGACAAACACATAATAGAATGTTACTTGTGGTTAGCAAGTGAAATGATAATAGTTTTTATATCTTATTTGTGTGGCATTTGTCTATAAAGTATAAATTTGTTCTTATTTATGTTTCCGATTTTCTAAAAGTTGAACGCAAATTCTTAGGCAAGTGTTCTGAAACTTGCGATTAAATTTTAGGATAGTAAAGTAGTTTCAATAATACAAAAAGTGGTGGATCCATTTTTGTTTCATTCCAAAGTTACACGGCTTTGAAATTTTTGGATTAAATAAGCAAAATTAAATTCTTAGATTAAACAGAAACTAATTTTAGTCAGCGAAAAATGTTCAATCAATGATATTTTTAAAATTCCCTCTTCCTTGCTGTCGAAAACTTTGTGTTAACATGAGGTTTGATGAAGACTTTTCTCTTGTAACAATTAAACAACTTTTACCTTTTAATTAGTGTTTATTACATGCACAAAACACTTAAACGCACGGTGAAACAAAGTACCTAACAAATGTTTTATTTATAAATAAATGACAAATTTCCAAAATGTAAAAATGTAAATTGAAATAGAAATTACACAAAATCATAAGCGAGTCTTTATTCTCTTGTCCCTAATATATTTAAATACATGAATATAGTTTTATTTATATTTAATTAAAACATAAAACCTATTAAAACATATACAATATAGGTACCTATTTCATTATATAATCTCAGCTAACAGCAATACCTAAGTTTATAAGTACGAGTTTATAAATTTTAGAAGTTGTTTAATTTACAAGATTTATACAATATTAATACCAGTGGTCGTTTTTGACAAATAATTAAAATTAAAGTAAAAAACAATATAAAAATATTTCCCTAACGTTTCGGAAACATGTTCTACAAAGAAGACTGAAGAAAGTTAAAGTATACATTTTTCATACTATTATTGTCGATATGTCTTCATTCCTAAAAACAAGTATTTAATATAAATATAAGTAAAATAAATCAATATAAATAATAAATATCTAGGTATCATAAAACGTATTACATAATTCAAACACAATTACCTTTCGACGTTTATTTATAGGGAAATATTCCTACTTTTCCATTTTCCTCTTGGTTACTTTTATTTCTTTAGTTGCTATTTCATCTTCTTGTTTCCTGGCACCTTGAATATTTCGCATAAATCTCTCTGAAGCTTCTCTTAGTTATAATTTTATTATAACTATTGTTCTAACAAACAGTTTTAAATGGTTTTAATTACAATACCTTCAGATAATGTTCTAATGTCAAACCCAAACTACAGTATAGACTTTCTTTTTATATTGTGTCCATATGAGTAATATTTATTTACTCTTGTGACTGTGACCAAACCTCAAATCGTCCTTTCCCGCCTTTCTGCGGATATTAACGCAATACGCATGCGTACCAAAAGCGTCCCCAGCAATAATTAGTGTCTAAACAAGTCCACACTCATTATAGATATCCCAAGAATTTATTCTTTATTTAGCTTCAAATCACTAAACAGCTTTACTTTTTTAATATATCAAATATGTGTTGTTGTTTTCCAAAATTTCATTACAGAGAAAATATTATCACGAGCACAGCGAATTGCGACAAATAAATATCTGTTTTTATACGAAGAAACTAAATATTTAATATTAAACTTGTAAAAAGTATTGAAATCAACCAAGCATGTAGAGTAAACACTATCAGCCATTACTGTGCATGCATAGCGTGAGGTGTGAAATGATGATATAAACACACTTAACTTTTTTATAAAATATTTTATATTTGTTTAATTGTTATAAGGATCTGTTTATATGTAATCTTTTTTCTACTAACAGTGCAGATTTTCAATAAATAAATAAAAACTGTATTTAATGGTTCCAATAATAAACAAAGTTAAGTAGGTACCTATAACAGTTAGAAATGTACTTTTCAAGAATCAAATATTTATAGAAATAGAAATAAATAATTTAATCGGCTAATAAATTTTATTTCCCCTAATTAAAATCCTTTCCTCAGCGTATCTATCCTGTCTATAGTTAAAAAACTAAGTTTATATTAAAAATAATTACAACATTCAATAAATAAAATAAAAATACATAATAATACATTACAATGATTTTTTACCAAAATACAGTCACAATTTATGATAAATATAAATGTTTATTAATTTAATTCAGTTTCAGTATCAGTAGCGTCAATTATGTTAACAATATATTTCTCTGTTGTCTTCGTAATATGAATGTGAAAATGCTTAATAGTGCACACGTGAACTATGTACTACTTTTCCAGTACATTTAGGGTTTTTACACACACTTTAAGAAAGGGTGAAATTGATATTTATTACGTTCAACGCTAGATTTTGATCAATGTCATACGTGTTCCATCAGATTGACTATACAGGTAGAGGGCTTTGCATGTGTTTTCCTTAATTCCAGTCAAGCTGTTGCAGCACACAAATCTATCTTTGGAAGCCATAGACTATTGAAAATTACAAAATACATATTTCATCACTCCCGACAACAATCACTGATTCAACACCAAATTAGGAATGTGGAAAATATTCCGTATTTTTTCAGTAAATAACGCGCTAACAACTTGTGTCAACAAGTAAAGTAATCTGTAGTAAAGATAATGGAATTTACACATCAAACAAAGATAATGTTCCGTATTGACCAATTCGTAATTTATTTCGTCGTCACACAATGTGCCATCTATTTACGGAACAGTTTGAGCAAATATTCGATATGTCTCTTGTTTCGCCGGATTTAGCAACCGCGTAATGCTAAGAAATATAACTAATTATAATGTACACATAGAATATAAGCTCACTGCTATTCCATAAATATGAGCATCGTTATTTTGCGACTTCATAAAATTTAACTTTTAATATACGGGGTTTCCCAAAAGAAATTCAGGATTTCTGACGGCCTGTTTTTTTATTGTCTGTAACCAAACCTGTTTGGTCAAAATTGGCAACTCATCTATTCAGTTTATCGAAAATTCCACATAGTAGTCTCAGCTACACACTCTATGTACTTGTAACGAGTTTTCGCAATCTTCACTCGCTCATTCACACGTGTTTACTACATATGTTCCTGAATAATGTTGCCAACTATTCGGAATGAAAATAAAAAAAATAATACCCTACCTTACTTTTGGGACATCCTATATCAGACAGCATAAATGGATGGTCGTAAAAGAATTATGAATAATCCATAACTCCTAACGATAATTTCCTTGGAATATATTACTACTAACAACTTACCCGATACAAACTACATTAAAAGTCGTTTATAAATAAACAACTTGATATCTATTTTCGCTTTGAGAAATTGTTCTACAACCTTTTGGCCACGTCCTGATACATTAGGGGTATTTAAAATTTATGAGCCGTGTCCCCATTTGTTAAAATTTCTGCTACGATTTGACTAATTCGATACAAAGCGTGTTATAATGGAGTTATAAAATTAAAAGTTGGCAAAGCACCGCGGAATGTGAGCGAGCTTGATTAGATGCACGTGTTTCGTCGAAAATTTAAAACACAAACGTTTATTAATAAAACGAATTTATCCTCGAAAGATACAGATCCAAAATGGCAATTTTATCCGCCCAAATATAGAACGAAAACTAAAAATACTACTCGTGACTTAATAAGGCTTGTTTCAATAATAGTATCATTTCTTATCTCCTGCATCCTATCAGTTCATTAAGACGTAAAAATAGCCTGCATTACATCCTAATCCGGTCTCCATTGAAATTTTCTCAAATTAATATCATCTAAAGCGACCATGTTCCAAGATAAGGATACGTGTATTAAATCACCAGATCCTTATCTAAATTATGGTCTACAACCGCTACTATTTAAATTAATTTGTGACGGGTTTTGGTGAAATTTACATTATTTATTGTCTCCCGTAATTGATTTTACATAAATATGTTAATTAGATCGCCCAATAAGAATCCGACCGGCCTCGGACTACATCCAAACAAGTTTCTGGCTGTTTAGGAGCGGTGTAAAATCTAAGTGTGTCTCAATGGGATCCTTTATTCGTCCGGTAATTGCTTCTATCGCTTTTAGCTTCTAATTAGCCGAGCAGTTAGCTCTTTCTCAAACCCATTAGACAGCTGGCGAGAATTGAATTCTACTTTTTGTCGAACCCGCGGGGTACGTTTAATAATCTGTTCGGGAGTGGAGGGAAATTTGAAAGTTTCCACGATATGCAGTCGTTGAAAATGAAGTATAAACAATAGTTTCAAAATCGGCTGCGGAAAACTGCAAGAAAAGTAAATTCAGGGACTGAAATGTCGCTAACAAATGTCAAACAAAAATTAACATAAACGAATAGTAAAAAAAATATAGAAGTGTCATCAACAAAAATATGATAAATACTAGGTATCTACAGTGTTAGAAGTTTGACTGCCTTAATTTTAACAGACGATAGAATACATTAAAATAAACAAATAAAACTTATATGACATGGGTCCTAAACTCAAACATTTCCGAGAAAAAAATTATCAAAATCTCCAACATAATAGCTCAGTGTACAGGGTGTTAAAAAAAGAGTGTAAAATATTTGAGGAGGTAATAGTATGAACCAAAATAAGCAGAAAAGTCTCAATAAACATGGGTCCGCAAAGTAACGGTTGCGGAGATATGGAATGTTTTATGTGTTTTAGCCCCTTTTTTTATTTTGCAAAAACGTTGTGTATTTTCTTATAATAGTTGGTTGATGTTTAGTGAAATAAACAGTACGTATTTGACAGTTGTTCTCAGTGCACAAGTTTTCTTTCGCTATGGCTGGTTACTCTAACGCAGAATTAACAGACATGCATTTCATGTATGGTCGTGCTAATGGGAACGCCACCGAAGCGCGACGTCTTTATGTTGACGCTTATCCAAATCGCCAGATTCCTTCACAACGCATGTTTGGAAGAATTCACCAAAGATTGCGTGATACCGGTTCCTTGAGCAAACAGTGCCATTTATCCGGAAGACCAAGGTCGGTATCCACTCCTAGAGCAGAAGAAGAAATTCTAGCACTGGTAGAGCAGAATCCAGGTACGAGTGTGCGGAGAATATCAGCCGAGGTAGGAATTAGTGGTCCTCTTGTTTGGAGAATCCTTCACGAGCAACTGCTTTATCCATACCATGTGCAACGAGTACAGGCCTTAAATCCAATAAATGATCATCAAGCACGTTTGGTTTTTTGCCGCTGGTTTCTACGTCATGATGCTGAAGACCCTCGTTTTCTTGCAAACATTCTTTTTACTGATGAGGCCGGGTTCACAAGAAATGGAGTGTTTAATTTTCACAATACGCATATTTGGGCCGACGAAAATCCTCATGCTCTAATAGAATCTGGACATCAGGCACGTTTTTCATTAAACATTTGGATGGGTATTGTAGGTGACAGGTTTCTAGGTCCTGTTGTTTTACCAAACCGATTAACAGGCGCTGCTTACCTCAACTTTCTGCAGAACACACTGTATGAGTTTTTGGAAGACATTCCTTTGAATCAGAGGCAACAAATGTGGTTCCAGCATGATGGTGCTCCAGCTCATTTTTCCATGGCCGTTAGAGAGCATTTACACCAAACTTTTCCACATAGATGGGTAGGAAGGGCCGGACCTGTTTTATGGCCTCCAAGATCGCCTGATCTGAACCCTCTAGATTTCTTTGTTTGGGGATATTTGAAGACATTAGTGTATGGTACTCCTGTAAATAGCCTGGAAGAGCTGCAGCTACGGATTAATCAAAAGTGTCAAGAAATCCAAACCAAGGAGGGTGTTTTCGAAAGAGTTCGAATATCGTTGAGACGAAGATGTCGTGCCTGCTTGGAAATGGACGGAGGGCACTTTGAACATCTTCTGTAACTTTGTTTTGTGTTTGTTAAAAGCTTCCTTTGTCGGTTTATTCCTAATAAAATAAAATGTTTGAAAAACGAATAGTGGTCCATATCTCCGCAACCGTTACTTTGCGGACCCATGTTTATTAAGACTTTTCTGCTTATTTTGATTCATACTATTACCTCCTGATATTTTACACTATTTTTTTTAACACCCTATATGACGGTTTTTAGGTTCGAATTCTTGGCACATGCACCGATTGACGTGAAATTTTAACAGTAAGTAGAAAATTGCTCAAGAAACAAAAGTTACATAGTGCCGATGTGTGCTTTCACCCTGGGGGTGAATGCCACCCCTTCTCAGGGGTGGCAATGAAGCCACCCATTTTAATCGCAAAAATCAATAGAGGAATGAATTCTAAGCAAATAATAATCTATAATATTTTTTCCAAAAATTAATATTTTGCGAGTTATTTGCGATTGAAAATGTTGATTTTTCATCTAAAAAGTGCATGTTTTTCAACCATTTTTGATAAATAACTCGAAAACCTTGCGTTTTATCGAAAAACTCATATTAAGCAAATATAAAGCTTTTGAAATAACGAATCGATTCATTTTTTGTTGATTACCGTGGATGTAATAATAACCGAGTTATCACGCTCTACAGGTGATTGTTTATTTTTCGTAAAGTAAAATCGAACCTTTTACCGTAAAATAATGGCGAAAGAACTAATTTTTCGAAGAAAATAAATACAACCCTTTTTAAAGTGCTTGGAAAGACCTTTAAAATGCTTTTTGAAAAATTTCGTAACTCAAAAACTCGCGGAGTTATGATGAAAACAAGATGGTCATCTCATTCTTTCGGAGAAAAAATCAACAATAAAATCTATTGCTGAACCATAAAAATAGAAACTAAGCGTAATCCATGTACAGTTGACTTTATTTAGGTACTAATAATAGGCTTTGTAAGTTTGACCGATTTAGAATGCCTGAATTAAAAAAAAAAATTTGAAATAATGAAAAAAAGTTTTATTTTTAAAAAAATTTCCTTTTTTTCAAAATAACTCAAAAACTAAAATACGTGAAAAATGCGAGGGTTCAAAATTAAGGAACTTTTTTATAATATTTTTGCTTAAAGGGTGGACTTTAAGGGTTGAAATGTTGCTACAAATCAAAAATTATTATTCAAAACATAAAAGAATGCTTATTCTATCGACATAACACTTAAATCTATGGTTTACGTTTTTGCAAGAAGGGGTAGTTTTCACCCCCTAAAAACAATAAGCACATATTATGGATATGTAACTTTTGTAAATGAGGGTGAAATGAGCTTACTCATCAATTTTCATGAAAATCGGTGCGTGTGTCAAGAATTCGGAGGTAATATCCTATTTTTACCGTTGTCTACTGGACTAGAAGTATAATTCTAAAAAATAATTAGCGTTGTAATAAATTTAAAATTCGATTAAATTCACATCGAGCAATGGGACAACGGCGCGACAGATAACACGAGGTACTAAGCTGTCCAGCAACACGCAATTCAATTGGTATCTGGAATTGGACCTTGTCTGAGTGTTTTCTGCGTACCACTATTTCCTTTTCTTGAGGTGTTTTCCAGCGATTGCGCGTAAATTGGATTCGAAGGTGTCGTGCGTACATCGAAAATGGTGGTGGACATTTTAAGCGTATGTTGTAGTTTGTTTTGTACTTGTGCGTTTACAAATTACTGAAAAATCAGTTTTGATCCATCTTTGACCAGTTTCACCCAAAAATTTCACTTTTTTCTGAAATCTGTCGTGAAGTCATGAACTACAACTTCGTGTTCAGCGAATCAAATTCCTTCGAAAAAGATGTGCGGCTCTCTTGGGTTTGTGAACTTTTTTTGTGTGGCTATGTTTTCGCTAAAGTTGAGATAAGTTCAAAAATAATGAATAGACCAAGGATATTTTCGATTTTTATAACTTCAAAGGATCCCAAATAATTTTATTCTATTGCAATATGAATAAAATTTGTATTTAAAAAATTATCTTAGACGATCTTTATCTCAAAAAACGAAGAACAATTCCAATCCAATTCCTCCTTGCTCAATTATTTCATCAATATGACACTTTACCTCAAGTGCTTATCAGAAAAATTTTCACATTTGTGCAACTCTAATCATTCATTCAATATCAATTTCTTACTATGCGGCTTTCTGCGGAACATGCGCAAATTCCAAGCGAGATAGTCGTGCCTAGCCGAGCAAAAATCGCATGTATAGGGGCATAACGGCCAATTTACCAATAAATCAGACTCGGGCAATAATAAACAGCAAATTGCTTTTCTGCGAACATCTAATCCACCACTATCACGAGCGCTCAAAGACCGCCGACTCGGCATATCTCTGAAATTATCTGCTGGGTTTGCCCCCTTTCTGCGTAGGCCAAGGCAGGGGCGGCGCCAAGGGGACCATCCACAAGAAATAAAATGTTCCCTCACTGATTAGATTTATTTGCTTAATCTTTCAGTGTCTGTTGGCAACAGAACAGCTGTCATATGATTGTTTGCGCTTAAATTTTCGCTTCGCAAAAACATCGTAAAGAAATTCAAAGGCTATTTAAATATCATTTGTAACTGCAAACAAAATAATCCACGAATGTAAAATCCCACCCACTCGCAGTGCGATAAAAATTCCTGGTTTTCACATCCCTAAAATAGCTCCACCGGTCTATTTCTGGCGCCGCCGCTGCGCGTAGGCAGGGCCGCCTGCGTGTTGAAAGTAACACGTTTGCTTAATTTAGTTCCACACGGTTCTCGTTTCTGCTATAATTATGCTTATCGTAAGCGGTCTCTACTGGGCGCGATTTTTAGGTCGTGCGGTTATGTCACCGGGACAGGTGTACCGCAGGGGTCTATTCCCATCCAGGAAGGATCCGTTCCTAGCTACGCACCTGTTCGTTAGCGTGATAAATCCTCAGATTAAATGGACTGCTGCTCGGGCTAATCTAGATCAGAAAATGTAGGCGTGTGATCGGTACTACAACGTTGACAAATGAGAACTACATCTTAAAAATACACACCTCGGGTTTCTGTTGATGTCTACATCCTGGCTTGAGGTTACGTTAAAAATAGCGACGGTAGAAGTGGATAAAGTATGCCTAGGTGTTGGGAGACATAATAAGAATTCACTGCATTCCAACTTTTTAAAATTACATGTCGTTATCTTCACGATCAGCAATAAAAGTTATGTTCACCATATGTGAATTTTATAATATGTTGCAACTCTTATAAAGCAGGTAGATGTTTGCGTATGTCACTAGTTGCGGTGACTCGGCCTGTTTTAGATACTGGTAGTGTTATTCCTCGCAATAGGGTTGTTGACTAAATTTCAAAAAGTGGATAATAATATAATTCTACACGTACTAACTAGTATGTATGCACAATTAGAGATTGAGAAATGCGTCAGAACAGTTTTAAAATAATTATTTAAAACTGATTTTTTTATAATATTTCAAAACGGCTGCGACGTCATAAGGGGTACCTTGCAGTGAAATTATGTGTGATTGCGTAAAGGAAAAAAATTGGAAGAAGAAGATGCTCTGTCAACACTATCAGTAGAGTCAGTCTGACATAAAATATTTTCAAGTATACAAGTTATTTTCCTTTATCTTCGAATTCCTTTATTAAGTAAAATTATTATTATTTAGTAATATCATATAATATCTTTCCTTAGAAATAAAGCAGCATGTGTGAAACGGGATTTGTGAAAGCTACTTCGCAAATTTTACCTAATATTGATATTTTCATTCATTTATTTGATAAGCAGGTTCTTTTATATAAAATCTTTGTATCAACAACAATTTGTATATGGTTTATTTTTATAGTCAACAACCCTATTAATGAGCTTAAACAACAAATACTTTAGGGTAACTGCACTTGCGATGCCATCATAAAAAAGACTAAGATTGTGACTTCGTGAGAATGGTCGTATCGAGAAAAAAGAAGCATCTTTGGTATGTTTGAGATAAAAAAAAATTTAACTCAGTATTAATTTGAAAAATAATACTTTTTTTTCGTATCTTGCAAAATAAGGTATGTTTACTTTTACGCAATATAACATTGTTTTGTTTTGGACCCACTCTGTACAACAAAATTGAAGTTCATCATGGTGATTCGTATTTTCTAACCAAACAAAAACTTTTATCAAGAATACCTTTTTTCGTATCTTTCACTTTTTGGTCCATTTGTCCTCTTATAATTAATTCTTTTGAATGCGCCGAGACAAATGCTCAAAAGGATATTTCATCTCAAGATTTCAAAACTAAAATCTTCAAGCTTCAAGATGCTATTTTTTTCCTGATAGGTACAACCATTATTCATGAAGATACAGCCTTTCAAAAACCACTAAAAAATTTTCTGTTGAGTTTAGTTAAAAAGCAAACAATTTGGCATAACAAAAAACATGTTTATTAAGGCCATTTAACTACCTTCATCATGTTTGACGAGCAATGGAGTTGATAGTGATAGGTTTTCTTCTTTTTAACGTCAGCAATACATGACAGTCATGATCGCGGATGTGATTTCGAGAAATAGCTCTTTCCAAATACGGGGAAGGAACAAAATCAGACCTTTCAGTTCATCGCGACTGTAAAAGCAGATATCGATCAGTACAACAGGATCCCCATTGTACGGCAAGATAAATCTAATGTTGAATACGGAGCGATAGCACTACACAATCGTTTTTATATACAGAAAAAAAAAACAAACAAACACGAAACGCAATATTTGCCCAACAGTCGAAGCTTATTGAACTGTCGTTAAAAGTGTAATTATATATTGATGGATGGTTATCTATTAAGAGCTTTTATTGCGGTTTCAATGGGTTATCGAGCCACAGGCAGTTATTTACTTACGTATTAATTTATATGGTGATAACAATATAAACAAGGTCGTGACTTAATTTATGGGAGTATTTACTGGACCGTAAAGCGATAATCTATAAAAAAATCTCCCAAATTCGCTTATCCTAGGAACTTAAGAATAGTAAAAAAAAATTTAATTTGATATATTCCCTAGATCCTACACATTTTTAGGTACTGTTAGCTGTGACAGCCTAATTAAAAAAATTTAAATCCAAACATCGTACGTAATTAACTACTAACCAAAGAATTATATATTGAGGAAACACAAACATTTTTAACGCAAACATAAATCTTCGGGATAGCGTAGATACACGATAAAACCGCATAAATAAAGTAAAAGGCAATTAACGCTATTTAAATGGCTGTTGGTTGATGTGTGTTTATGATTTATTTATTCCACTTGTATGTATTTTTATCTAGGAACCTGTCCAAAAAATTTATGAACGATTTTATAAGGTGCTATAAGCATAGTTTATTTAGCTATCTGCTTTGTAATTCCCCCGTAATTTATGTTTTACATTGTTTCTGTATTATTGTATACATGGGCTTTCTTGTAAGCTTAAAAGTATCGACACAGCTTGTTGGATAATTTTATAACTTGTGTAGATATCTTAAAAAGTAGTTCTTTGTTTTTACATGCGCCACACAATAGTCAACATACGTACATGAAAGTATAAATATCGAAAATTAAACATTTTAAAATATGTACCTAGAATAAACAAATTCATCTATATCCGACTGGAGCAAGATACTCATTCAAATCCGTCACAAACAAATACAACTTAAGGCGATTCAAAAAATGCAGCCAATTTCGTATTATCGAAATCAAATCTGTGAATTATTCTCGGATTATATTTATCGATTTATTTTTGTTATTAATTAACGCCGAAAATTTAAATATTTAACAAAGGTTCTTATGGGAAATGTTTTGATGCATGTCTTTAAAATCGAATTGTGGGTGAACAAATGCAAATGGTAAGACGAAAAAATATAGAAATTTACCTGAATCATTAATTAATAGATGAGAGAAAGAAAACTAGTTGGTTACCGCACATTTCACAGGGAAATAATAGACTAAAAGCCGGATAGGAAAATTTTCCTAATCATTTTAGGCATCGCAAGAGTCTGAGTTAAATACTACAACCTAAAAGAAAACATTTGAGAACTATGCCGTCAATTCTCCGTGGCACATGGGTTGTCAGCGGAAAATCAAACTTGCCAATTTTGGGCCGGGTAAATTAATTAAATAGAAATTGACGGCATTTCGACCCAAGACAGATATTAGAAAAATAAGACATAAAAACCTTGTCGTACAAAAATAACGGTTCTGGAAAGAATAAAAAATTTTCATTTTCCAAATATTTTCCCTAATGTAAATGTAAAAATTATAGAGAACTGTACGGCGGCGTGCCTGATTTTAAATAAAGATATTTAATTGAAAGTTATATACAGTGTAGGAAAGTACCGATGGTCTATCAGAAGTTACGTGAGAGCGATAAAGTAAGCCATAGAAATCCATGCGATAGAGAAGAATGGCTATAATGAATAAGATCCACTTCTTATTTGTGGAAGGACGATATGGGCGTTGACTATTAGACGCCTTCATTATAGCCATCCTTGTCTATCACATGGATTTCTATGGCTTACTTTATTGCTCTCACGTAACTTCTGATAGACCATCGGTACTTTCCTACACTGTATGTACGTACGAATACATTGGCTCTAAGAGCTTTTACCCTGACACAAATTTTCTTATTTCAACCCCTAGTCCAAAAAATTATCGAGAAATGTACGGCACCGAGTTTTACTTATGTTTTAAAACAATGAAAAATATAAGTGCCGCAAAATATTTGGCTAAAAAAATGTATTACATAATTGTGACTACTCTGAAGTTAACGTCATTTTTCTTTGGGTAAAAATCATTATTTCCTGAACGGCATAAATTTCGGAAGCAAGTTATTCCACTTATAGTCTTTATATAAAAGTGCCGTACAAAATTAATGGCACCAGAAAAAACAATTGGCCGTGAATAAAATGACAAATTAGTCATTAGAAATGTACATTCAACTTGTGTTTTTTGTGTAATTGGAAACAATAAAATAAAATGGGAAAGTTTCAAATGATCAAATGATGTATGTTTTTTTAAATCTTTTTTTATTTATAAAGTACGATAAACTTTCATTACAAGAAGTAACAGATACAGCAGCATATAAAATGAAATATGTATACTTTGCATCAGAGCGCATTTAACAATTTTATGCATTGCGATAAATTATGACATTTTTAATATCATTTTTTATTTTAATAATAACATTCCAATAATTTCAGTATATTTTTGGCTGCAATAACATCGTAGGTATCATAGTATAATATTTATCAAATTGTATTATATCAAGATTGGCAAATATCATGATATTTATATAAATATCAAATATCGGAAATATATCTTGATATATATCCGATATATATCAAATCTTGATATTTATTTTTTTAAATTAATTAGTTTATGTATAATATTATAGTAGCGACATAAAATTAAGAAACTATTTAGGTAAATATTTTTATTCCAAATATCAAAAACAAAAACGAAAAAATAAATATAAATTCTGAAATTAATAAAAAATATTTGCGTGAATATTAAGTACTACGAAAACTAACCAATTTACACCAAGTCAACTTAAATTTCATAAATATTAAAACAAATACAAACACGCAGCACCTGCTCGAATTGACTAAGACCTGGGGAGAAATAATGAAATAAAAATATTAATTCAATTTTACTTTGTTGAAAAATTCGGGGAATCACATAGATAAACACGTTCGTCAACGATTAGCATACGGTTTTGCTGCCAACAGTTTTAGCAACTTTAAACCAGTAGGTATCATTATTTAAATTTTTATAAATATCATGATATATATCAAGTAATAAATATCGTGATAGATATCAATATCAATCAATATATCATGCCAACCTTGATTATACTTTCATAAATGCAATCGCTTTAAACCCTTGTCTTACAAGGAATATTTGTATTCACAGAAGTGCATCATATGCTACTTATGCATGTAACTAAATCATATTTAAACTTTTCCACGTAACTTCGTGATCACAGTTTGTGATAATCCAAAATACGTAAAAGTTCTTTGCAAAAAGAGCAGTGCATGCTTTATGCCATGTACTCTATGTCGATTAGTTGATGTCTTCGAACGGTGTGCTGGCTCCACAATCATCTCGTGAATAGCTTTTTTCCTGCTTTTGCTATTTTCTTTTCTAATTCTTAAGCACTCATACTTTCTTTTGGTCACAAATTTCCCTTTTTACCGACCCTGTTCTTCATCCGACAGTTTAGAGGTCAAAGCATTCAGCTGTGCGAGCGATCACATAGCATAATGCTTACCTATATATGTACATAACAAGGACTACCAACTTACAAATAATAAACTCGGCATACTCGTGCGCTGTTGCCAAGTTTCTGTTGCAACTTTTGGCATTTATTTATGCATATTGCGTAAAAAATAATCATTGAGAAATGGAAATATAATTTCAAGTATTTTAAACTTGATTTTATTCAATATACGGCGATACAAAAAGATGTGTAGCACTGCTATTAAAACGCCGACTCTGCTATTCTCCCTGTGAATATCTGGGTGAGTACCGTGGCCCATCAATCAAGATCCCCATGAAATATTTCCCAAGAAAATCAATTAACTCCGTGTAGGGGCGTTTAAAATACAACTTTAACACTTCTCCATCTACCTGCCTTTATGTCGGTGGCCGCCGCAGGCCCTGGCCCGTAAATATCCGACTGACCCATAATTTCTCGGAACGCAGCCCGGTGGCTGGTCAGCCTTTTTATTTTCCCATTTTCGTGTCTCATTTTTAACGACTGTGTAGAGCCACGGAGAAGTGATGCGTGCCGGAGATAAGGCGAGGATGAAATATGGCGGTTCACCTTTGGATTCCTGTTCCACGGCATGACACTGTCGGCTGCTGTCGCCTACCGGGCGTCCCAATTTGAGTCTACGATAAATTCTTCCGATCCCGCGATGTCCGCCTGACGGTGGACTGAAGGATTTTAACTCGAGCTCATGTTAAAGCGTGGAAGACTGAAGGGTGATACAAGTTTTTGCTAGAAATATTTTGTTGACACACTGTAAAAAAATAATTACAATTTTTTGAAAAAACTAAATTGCAAATTGATAAATGTAATCTAATTCTTAAAAAATAAAATTAATTAAAATAAAAAAGAGCGAGCGGTATTTTATCAAGGTTGGCAAATATCATGATATTTATATAAATATCAAATATCGGATATATAACTTGATATATATCCGATATATATCAAGTCTTGATATTTATTTTTTTTAAATTAATTAGTTTATGTATAATATTATAGTAACGAAATAAAATTAAGAAACTATTTAGGTAAATATTTTTATTCCAAATATCAAAAACAAGAACGAAAAAATAAATATAAATTCTGAAACTTATAAAAAATATTTGCGTGAATATTAAGTACTACGAAAACTAACCAATATACACCAAGTCAACATAAATTTCATAAATATTAAAACAAATACAAACACACAGCACCTGCTCGAATTGACTAACACCTGAAGAAATAATGAAATAAAAATATTCATTCAATTTTACTTTGTTGAAAAATTCAGGGAATCACAGAAATAAACACGTTCATCAACGATTAGCATACGGTTTTACTGCCACCTTTTAACAGTTTTAGCAACTTTAAACCAGTAGGAATCATTATTTAAATTGTTATAAATATCATGAATAAATATCGTGATAGATATCAATGATATATATCGGATATATATCATGCCAACCTTGTATTTTATATGTGAAAAAATTTTCAAGTATGCTTTATTTGAGGCTGTGCAAAATTTTGAAAATTCGAAAAAAGAAACTTAAAAATTATTATGCGTAAACTATCGAACCGATTTTAATGAAATTTGGTGTATTGTTTTATTATATTATATAGTTTTTTTACCAAAATTAGAATGCCCTTAGAGCAATTAAACAATTTAAAAAAAAATTATCCAGAAAAATTGATTGTTTTGCCTTTTTTTCATCAATTATATTGTTATTTTGCAACATTCGTAATCAATTTAACATTTTTAACTTACAGTATATTGTGCAAAATTCAATTCCAAAACTTTTTTTCTCCTCAATATTCTTCCAAAAATGCATAGGTTCCAAGATATAAGTAAAAAACTAAGATAAAATAGGTATTTTAAAAATTTTTTAAACATATTTGCAATTTTGAAAATGTTCCGGACCTCGCCCAGATCTAGGGATCTTTATTATGTGAGTTTTACTGAGAAAAAATTTGCTTGCCCCGTCTCACATCCACCTCAAAACAGATCCGCCCTGATCTAAGATAGAAGATAACCTTATGGGGACGATGGGAATAGACAAAGACAACGCACGACAACCATAGAATGGGGCGGGGACAGTCAATAATGAGCAAATTTACTACGATTTAGCTACAAGTGCACCAAATACGAGGTTATCTGCAGAATTTATTTAACTGGTACCTATATTTGAGTGAAATTGCTCAATTTTAATTAAAATATTATCATAAATGAGTAAAATTATGAAAATGCTCAATATTGAGTGAAAATATACTCGATAATTTCACTCAATAGATTCATTCCGTACCTTTATTGCTTTGACCACACCGACTTTTTTACAGTGCACATAAATTAACGTTGAAAGTTTGATTGTTAACCTAAATGAGTGTATTTGTTTATTTGATTTATTAATTAATTAATTTAGAATATTAAGTGTAAATAACAATAAATTTACAATAAAAAAGAACAAAAGTACAAACAGTATTATAATAAAGAACAGAGTCGTCAATAGATTCCCTTGCCGCGAACAGTGCGCATTTGTGGACGATGCTATCTCAGAGGCAAGCTTATTCGTGACGGTTTGTATATAACTTCTAGTAAAAGTTTTAGGTAAATTGTGTTATCTTTTTATCACTTCTAAACGAAATAATGTGACACTTGTGACTGCAGACAAACAGGAACTTCTCTGTATTATTCCCAAGGTTGGCAAATATCATGATATTTATTATAAATATCAAATATCGGATATATATCTTGATACATTTTTTTAATTCTATGTATTATATTATAGTAGCGAAATAAAATTAAGAAACTATTTAGGTAAATATTTTTATTCCAAATATCAAAAACAAGAACGAAAAGTAACCAATTTACACAAAGTCAACATAAGTTTCATAAATATTAAAACAAATACAAACACACAGCACCTGCTCGAATTGACTAACACCTAAAGAAATAATTAAATAAAAATATTCATTCAATTTTACTTTGTTGAAAAATTCAGGGAATCACAGAAATAAACACGTTCATCAACGATTAGCATACGGTTTTACTGTCATCTGTTAACAGTTTTAGCAACTTTAAACCAGTAGGAATCATTATTTAAATTTTTATAAATATCATGATATATATCACGGAATAAATATCGTGATATATATATCAAAGATATATATCGGATATATATCATTGATATATATCATGCCAACCTTGATCCTTGATCCAGTGTGAAATTTAACACACAGTTTTTCAGTGTACTGCGCGGTGTACAGTTACAATTTTTTTACGAGTTTCCTAGCAATTACCGCGCCGGCAGCTAATTGGAAAACATTAAAGACGACATTTCGTCGGTTGGCAAGGAACACGGTCATTAAGCGAATTAATTATACGGCTGGAATTAAATAATTAATATGACAAAACTCCCGTTAATTACAGACTTGATAACCTTATTATAGCTAATAAACTAGGCATGGGCTGTAATTCGGGGCGAATGACAATGATCACCGTCGGAAGCGGCGCGGCGACGCCATATGCCGCCCGAGGTTGGGGTGTGTGTGGCGTTATATACCCACAGAATTTACAAATAAGGGTGAGCGCACCCCTCTCGACAACACCCTTAAGGACGAAGCCGGCGAACAATGGAATTAGGCTTTCGTGAATTCTAACGATGCCAACTACGGCATTACTCATTCGCCGCCCTCGGCCGGGGTGGTTTATTATTTTACCGATGGGTTTTCGCGGGTTGCGAGAGAGGGTCGAGATTAACTGTTAAACTTATTGACGGGATGCGCCCGATTTTCAATCGAATTTCGCGCTAAATCACGGGGACGTGCATCCCTGACAGAAAATAAACGCAAACATTGAATGAGGTATATAAAGTTGGCAGGTCACTTTTAGCAGAATGCAATACTGGAAAAAATTTTTTAGTGATTTTCGAAAGGCTGTATATCGGGGGAAAATGATGGTATCGAGATAAAAAAGAAGCATTTGAAGCTTTAATTAAAACGATATCCATCAACTCCGAGTAGCTATACACGTAAGCCATTTTTAACACTTCAAAAACTAATGTAAACTCTATCGCAAAAATGTTAATTTTTCATATTTCAGTATTGGGAATCGCATGGGGCCACCTGGAGAGACAGCGTTCAACGCGAATGACGCTAGAAACTACAGTAGCCCAACGATGTAAGGGTTGTAAATACTACGACTTCAGTAATTTTTTTCTCGGAAACTATAAGGATTTAAAAAAAAATGTTACCATATTGACTCCGTTTTTGTGACGCATCTATTTCCCAATTTTTTGGATAAGTTTTGAATCACCTTGTATAAGTATAAAAAAGGTTTCCCAAAAAAAAATCACAAAAAACGTCGATTTTTTTCTTTAAAAAGTAGAAATACCCCTTAAATCGTTTTCGAGAATAACTCAGCGATGATTCATCTGTCCAATAACAGGATCCGGGAGATTATTGTACAAGAATTGAGAGAGTTTCATGAAGTTTAATCAAAATAACATATTATAATACTAAAATATAAATTTTGTATGTGTGTGTTTTTTGGTTTAGATTGTATTTTTTATTTAAATTGTAAATAGTAACATACAAACCTCTACTATATATTTTTTTTGTCTTATCTTGTACTTTATCCCTGGCTAGTTGTTGGTAGACACTTGTTATATAGACAATATCAGAAAAATCTCAGGAGTCGGTTCTCACAAACTAGTACAATGCAACACACTTTGGAATGAATAGAGTTTGAAATTTAATAGTGTTTATTCAAAATTTTGTTATATTATTTTGACTTGACTTTATAAACTCAAATTTATGAATACCTCTTTTTATATAGAATATGTTTTCCATAATAAAGAATATTTTTAACAACAAAATTCGCCTTTTTCTGCTTAGCTTACAAATAATATAAGGAATAATTAAAAAAATTTCTATTAATTAACTTTATCTATGCAATCCGGAGTAGATTGCCTTATATTATTTGTTGCCTATCATTCAGGGGCATCCTTACATCTAAATAAGAATGAAAATTAGTTAGAATTAAATAAAATGGCTGTTCATTTGACAGATTTTGTAAGAGCTCTTCGAAATATTGAATTATTTAAGTTATTAGTGATTGGATTCGGTTTATTTTTGTACAGGTAAGTCCTGTGGTTTGTTATTTATTCTTTGCAAAGATTTGATGCGATAGAAAGCATGATTTATTTGGAATAGCTAGCGATATTTTAGTGCACTGTGTTTTAGGTACCTGTTACGTTGTGAAATTTGTAGTTTTCTTCGTTGGAAACTCGGTAGAAGCCTTGCAGACTATTTATGGGACCATTGGAAACTGCCTTGGAACTGCTTTCTACTTCTGGTAGAGGAAAATTTTCATGGGCTGCCAAAATAACTTTTTCTGGACTCTGGCAAACTATAGATTTACTGGTAAGTATTTAATTTTCTTCCTTGGACTCTTTCTTCTTGTTTTATTTTTAACTTTTCGGGAGCTGCGTCTCCACGCTGTACATCTTGCAAAACCCAAGACGTAACTAATAAATAATTTCTTAGTTTTCTCCACCTTCCTGATTATTCTGTCCCTAGCTTTGCTTAAGGTCCATGCACAGAAATTTTCAGTCTTTGGATGTCCTTTTCAAACACTTTTTCACACCACTACTTATAACTAACACATTTTTAACAAATGTCATTATACTTTTATTTACAATTCTATAAATTATTTACTAAAATAT
The DNA here is from genome assembly GCF_000390285.2 of Anoplophora glabripennis. Lineage (NCBI taxonomy): Eukaryota > Metazoa > Arthropoda > Insecta > Coleoptera > Cerambycidae > Anoplophora > Anoplophora glabripennis. The sequence continues at coordinate 1,440,525 of NW_019416226.1, read as the reverse complement.
TCTTTATTTTATATTTTTAGGTCATCTCTGGGTATTCTTACAAAGCCACCTTTAGCTTTGACATTTGTGAAATTTATTATAAAATTTTACATTTGATGAAAATTTTTTATGTTATGTTTTATGTTGAGATATCTTCTTCAAGTTTACTCGTCTTCCTGCGATATGTATACCCGATTAATCTATACTTTAAGCTTTCATTTGATATAAGTTACTTTAGGTTTAAATTCGTTTTTCTTTATGTCCTGATTACTAACAAGTGTCGATGTCATGCATTTCTATGAAAATTTATTCTGTACTTGAGAATAAAATTAAAAGATTATTATTTTTATACTATGTCATCATTGTTCATTTCTAGTTTTATATCCAAAATTTCCATATTAACAATTTTATACCAATTTGGTGTTGCTATAATAATAATTAAAATTTTTATATGACTTTAAATTCGGTCAGGCAATATTTTCATTTGAGTTTCTGTATTAACATTTCAAATTCGTTACAATATATAACACACATATAGCCGATAAGTGAAAAAATTTTGGGGTTTACGGAAAGCGACCACATCCGCGATATTTTGGGCCTTCGGCGACTGGACTATTCGCTGCATCGACAGCCCGTGGAAAGAGGACGGAAACGGTATCGATGCGAGTGAAACACACACATCAAACGACCCGTGGACATTTAGCGAGACGTCGTGGAATCATTGACGGAATCCAGATGCCGACACTCGAGTACAAGATCTATAAATACGTCGGCGCAGTGACGAGACGAAACTTATTTTCGAGTGGTGTCAATTGGACAGTTTAGAGGAGTCGATGACGGACGATGCTTGAAGGAACATAACAGGTTTATTGATGTTTATGGATCAAGAGGCGATCTTAAACGATTACTGACACAGACGTACTTAGTGATGCAAAATTAATTCGCTAGGATTTATTTTTTCTCTTGTTTTATCCCATTAGTTGTCAAAGTATCTAAACTCTCATAACTCTGTGAAATGTTCTCAAAGTTTATATTATTTTTTACGTCCAATATAACTGGAACATGAGGAATTGATGGTTACGCTAAACTTACGGTGAATGTAGACAAAATGCTACGGCAGCAGAATGCACGCGAATTCTTTGCCACTTTGCCACGCACCAATATAAGATACGTAATAGTTATTCAAATAGTACGTAGTACTTTGTCAATTGCAACCTCTAGGTGGCGAGGTACTGGTTTGTGTCTCTCGACAGCAGTGACTCTCAACATGTTTGCACTTTATAGGTTAAGTTACATAGATAAAATAATGGAAAGTTCGATGTCGAATACCAATTCAAATAAAGTAACGAGGTAAATGATTATAACTTGTGGAGGCTTACTGTAATTATATGGGATACTGTGAGATATCCCATTTTCTTTTTTATAGTAAAAGCGCATCCATGTTAATGCTTAGAATTGACAGGGAGATAAACATACGAGGATTCGGGCGGGTCCCAAGCCGTAAATCAAGAATTTAGAATTTCACGCCGGCGTTGGCCATGATGCGGAATTAATAAATGAAATGCTGATTTATTAAAGTTACAGGTGCGTGGCGAATTTGATTTACGGACCATGTATCTCCCAAACATCCCCATGAAATTCAGGGCGAGTATAAAATGTGTGCATATATTTTAGCGAGTATAATTCGAGACGTAAACAAATTAAAGTAATTTTTAATATAAACAATTACTAAAATACCATTTTTTTTTAGATCCGCCCGTTCATCATAATAAAAGAGAGGTAGGTATTCAAAAAATGACAAATATAGGTACAGTGTTGCATTTAAAAAACAAAAGGATGTTTTATATCTTCGAAATCCAACAGTTAATTGTTTTTTTATATGTCTCTTTAAAATCACAAGACAAATTTCCAAGTTACCATTTTTTTCCTACATAGCACAAACATAGATAAACATACACATAATAAATAAACATAGATAAACAAATATAAGATAGTAGAATGTGAATAATTGTACAATTTGAGAATCACTGTCAAAAAAAAACGTGAGTTGCTGGTTGTCGAACTGATCCAGTGATACCAAACTCGAATACCTGTACATTGCCGTAGATCTAGGGGGAAAATAATTAACTTGTAAAACTATGAAAATAAGGAAATTGTTCGCAATAGGCGATTTCAGTTTTTCAAAGGTGCAAATTTGGTAAATTAATTTATTTCTGGAGACCAATGGAATTCAATAAATTTGTAACTATTTTGGAAGGCGGACTGCCTTTATTCTGTTTAAAAGAGATCACTTAATGAATTTGATCCCAACACTACAAAATTACATAGTATAGTCTTTCCGAAGCCAGTTGAACATGTATAAAAACGCCTAGCAATAAAATTTATTGTGTTTCATAGGCGTCCCTAAAAAAGTTTTCTGCTAAAGGTAAAAAATTATAATAATTTGTATATAATGTGTAGAAAATTTCTATTATACAGGGTGTTTCTTAATAACGTGCTAATATTTAAGGTTATTCTTGGGTCCATTTTAAGAAAAAAACTTTTGAAATACAGGGTGTTAAAGTTTTATGAAAAAAACATTTTTTTATTATAACTGGTATTACCTACCTTACATATTTTTTCAAATTTGGTACACGCCTTCTATTCATCAAGATGCATTTTTTGATGTACAAACAATTTTATTATTTTTGCCAGTGGCGTCTGTACAGGTTTTGTATTGAATATTTTTTAAGAAAAATATGTTACGCCACTGCTTTTTCTTTAAGTAAAAATCATTTTTGAAATCCTCATTCCTTTCTGAGCAAATGTGGTGTCTTGAATTTTTTCGGTT
>NW_019416226.1:1412251-1437437 GCF_000390285.2 Anoplophora glabripennis | reverse complement strand
TAAAGGGAGATAAGAACTTTTGTTTTCTTCTAGTTTCATAATTATGAGACATTTCATGCTTATTATTAGTATAATGATACCTACAAACACAGTTGTAGTAATAAAGTTGTCTTACATCGAAGACTTTAGCTTCAAGGTACAACTCATTACTAGGGTAAATTAATTCTTTTTGTAACATCATCTTTAAAAATCTTTTTTGTATAATTGTGAGAGGTTCAATGTGACTACTAACCGCTGAACCCCAAGATAGTACAGCGTAATTTATATGACTCTGTATTAAAGCATGATAGACCATTTTTAGATATTGTCTAGACAACAACCTACAGAGGTACTTAAAGGTATATAAAATGGACTGAAGCTTCTTTATAACATAATTTATATGTATATCCCATCTCAAATGACAATCTATAAAAACACCTAAATATTTTGTTTTTATTGCAGGTAAGATTCTAATTGTATGACCCTGGCTTTCTAATTTCAGATAATTAAAAGATGGGGAAACTGACTTATTGCATGTAAAAGGCAAGTAGCTCGTCTTTTCCAGGTTAATTGTCAATAGTTTGTAACTGAACCAATCTTTTACATAAGACAATTCACTTTCCACAGTTTCTTTCAGTTCATCCCAAGTGTTACCTTTATGGAAAATAGCTGTATCGTCTGCAAAGCCTATAACCTCTCCACTGGTAAGTAGGCCAAATAAATCATTAATATATATTAAAAATAACAGGGGCCCTAAAACCGTGCCTTGCGGAACACCATATTCGACAGGTAACCATCCACTGCACTCACCTCCAACCCTTACACACTGTTTTCTATTTGACAAATAACTCTCTAAGAGTTTATGACATTGACCTCTAATTCCTATATTTTCAAGCGATTCTAGAAGCATAGGATGACTAACAGTGTCAAAGGCTTTGGTAAGGTCAATGAAAGTGCACAAGCAAGGCTGGCCTTTATCTAGAGCAGAGGAGACATTATTTGTGAGCGTTATGATAGCATCTTGGGTGGACGTATGTTCCTTAAAACCATATTGTTTTTGTGAAAGTAACTTATATTTATTTAAAAAAGATGTTATTCTTATTTTAATAATTTTTTCAAATATTTTACAGAAATTTGTTATTAAAGAAATGGGCCTATAGTTAGTTGATAACGCAATATTTCCTTTTTTAAAAATAGGAGTAACCACAGAGTTTTTAAATGCAGATGGCCAAGTACCAGTTTTTATGCACTCATTTATAATGTATACTATCGGCTCAGTCACAAACTCCATAATATGTTTAATTACCTCTGACTTCAGGTTGTCAATTCCAGGAGATTTTTTATTTTTTAAATTTAGTATAATGTCTTTGACTTCTTGGTAATCTGTGGGCAGTAAAACTAGCGAATTTAGTGAATAAGTACCTCTAAAAGCAACCAATCTATTGGGTATTATTTTATGTGCCAAGTTTTTCCCTATATTGGAAAAGGTTTTGTTGAATTCCTCAGCCATATCTATGTTATCAGTTAATTCAACATTATTCTCATTTATCAAGTGACGGTAAATTTGTTTTTTTGAGTTAGACCTTGTTAAGTTTTGAACTATTTTCCATAGATTTTTGGAATTGTTTTTGTTTTTGCTTATCAATTCATTATAATATTTTTCCTTTGCTTTTCTGATTATATTTGTTAATTTGTTTTTATATTCTTTATACTGTTTTTCTAGATTTAAGTTATGTGGATTTTTTTGTAGATTACGATACATTAGATTTTTTTGGTTCACCGATCTTAAAATTGCATTTGTAATCCAGGCAGACTTTTTCAGGTTTTTTCTTTTACGAGAAAAAAGATTATGTAATTTGAACAATAATTTATTTATTTAAGATAATAACTTTTAAGCATTGAAATTATGAAACTACAGTAATCTACATACATTTTGGATTGGTAAAAAAAAATTACCCTGGCGTGACATTTTTCTTCAAAAATATTCAATACAAAACTTGTACAAACGCCACTGGCAAAAATAATAAAATTGTTTGTACATCAGAAAATGCATCTCGATGAATATAAGGCGTGTACCAAATTTGAAAAAATATCTAGGGTAATACCAAAGTTATCACAAAAAAAAGTTTTTTCATAAAACTTTAGCACCCTGTAGTTCAAAGGTTAAGACTTTTAAGACATGTTCATATAAAGTTTTTTTCTTAAAATGGACCCAAGAATAACCTCCTTAAATATTAGCACGTTATTAAGAAATACCCTATATGTTCATTTCGCTAACAACATATTTTAATTATTTATGTCCTCAAACAATTTTATTATTTTGATGGTAAATTCCGTTTTGTTCCGTTTCAGAAGGTCTCCAAAATGGCATGTTGTAATAATATTTCTCCTTTTCGAAATTGTAATATGAGTGATCAATAGAAGGCGCCTATAATAAATTAGAATTACCTGAATCGCACTAAATTCCGCATTGCTGCACTGCACTGCTAGGCAATTTGTCAGCCACTTATCAACAACTGTGATTTATTGCCCAGTCGCCCAGTGCGGCTGTGTTATATGCCGTATGTCCGCCCGCGCATTTTTCAACTGGGCGTATACATTTCTATCACCTCCACGTTTAGTTCGACCAGACCTGTATATAGGTATGGATAAATAAACATGGAACAAGCTTTTCAAATATTTCAATGCCGAGTTGCTGCGTCAGCGACCGAACCTGGTGCATACTGCCAGTCTCTTGGTTCTTCAATTGAGATCGGAAAGACTATAAAATATATGACCCATTTTTTTAAAACGAACTAGGAAATTTCTACTTAACATCTGGTGTCATTAAATTGATCTAGAATTCGGTAGGCGCGGCTCTTAACAGAGTTGTACTCGGCTCACTTTGTCAATTTTCCTTTCAATCCTTTATTAGACCTTTTCGGCTATTCCATGCTTTCATTTTATACGTTTATGGAGATAAGGTTACAGTTAGCTTGTGTTTTAAAAAATATATGTATAATGGCTGTAACAATTTATTAATTTACATAATAAATAAATAAAAATATTATTAGATTATCTGCAATCGTTTTGTTAATAAGAAATATAATATGTTATAACAATAATAATACGAGAATTTGAAAATAATCCGGCTCGAAGGACCAAAAAATGTTCTAGTTAAAAAAGACACTTACCTAAGCCTCTCTACATCTTGCAACTTTATCTCCTACAAGCACATACTTTTTGTTGAGAAGAAGAACATAGGGAAAAATTGGGAGAAAACGGGTAATAAAATTATAATTCTGCGAGCAAAATAGCAACGCGAAACACATGTCGAACACGAGCTTGTAGTTTTATTGTTTCGAAGGTATATCCACCTTTCAGTAAGTGTCAGAGAATAGAGTGAAATGTATTATGTTTGACAAAAGGATTTAAAAACTATTTATTTACTATAATAGTGGTGCAGTAACAATACGAAATCAGAGAAATATCCCAAATCAATTTAAGTTAATAAAAACATTTCTTTTGAATATCAGTCATATTGTTTAATTTTTTTTGTAGGTAACATATTTTGTGCTATAAACTTTAAAAGTTCTACAAAGAACAACACAAAGTTTAGATAATGGAGTTTTTTTCGCGAACAAATGTTCTCGCGGCTCTCGAATGGCCTACAAGCCATATCCTCCGTTGCCTTTCGCGTCATTACAACACAGCGTTCAATCAGCGAAGAGGACGTGCTCCGTGTGTTTGCGTAATCGCGAAATTTTGCGCTCGGGCCCGTCCGACCGTGCAGCACGAACACACAATTCGCGTGATAACCGATCCAACAGAAAAAAAATTAATTAGTGCCGTTACATCCGCCGATTTTCACCGGGACGGCGCTGCGGTTCGTCGTTGCCCAATTCGTCGGGATAATTTATTGCCGATCGAAAGCGGCGGGTTCTTACGTGGAATTTTCGAAGTCCAATTAATAATCTCTCGCAACGCGCCGCTGCCTGACGCGCATTTTCATCGGCGAAGAACGACTTTCTTGCCCGGGTAGGTGAAATTTAAGTTCGGAGTAGCGTTCGGTAAGTTCGACATTTTGCAGAAACAAATGTTAAAAGCGGGACTAAAAGTTCATTTGACACACTGCGTTGTTAAAAATAATATACAGGCGTAAGGGGTGGGTTACTCCTTAGGCAGGTGTAGAAATTTAATAAAATGTTTAAAAGATACATTTAGATTTCACAGTTATGTGAATGTTTTATGGTAAAATGGACTGTATTGGGGTAAGATGTTTAACATCTTACCTTAATTGTCCGAATGACAGGCTCACAATTTGTTAATAGGCCGTTTGTTTCGATATGTTAGGTTAGGTTTGGTAGGTTATAGCTAAGGTTGCCAGATCTCCGGGTTTGACATCTTCGGGCTCCGGGTTAATATGTCATTTTTCCGGGTTTGTTTTCTTTGTTGAGGAAAAATCGTGATTTCTTCAAAAACATTTTGTCTCTCAGATTTTCTGACCGCATAATCCCTAAATTTTTTTATAAGACATCAAATTATGCAAACGCCCCCTTCAAGCAAAAATGTAACACACAATATTTTTATTATTTTCTTATCAGATTTAATGTCTGCGGATCTGTCATGAAATAGATCTGGTATACAGGGTGTGGCGTCTTTAGTGCAGAAAAAATAAAATGCAGATTCCAAGGAATATATGCAATAAAAAAGCCTAATATAAGAAATTCATATATCCACGTTTTGTCAAGAAAATTGAACTTCAATTTTGTAGCGAATAAATAAATCTTAGTACGGTCCTGGTCAAAAAATGTCATGCCATTCGATTAAAATCAGCGCACGCTTGCCGAACCGAACTTAACAGAGAGTCAAGCCTTTGCGCAAATCAGTGTTGCCAAATTAAAATGTATGAATTACACACAAAAAGAGATAAAATGTTTTAATGCAACAATAAATAATTTTGGCCAGTTTAATACAATCCTCTCGTTTTAATTAAAAGGAAAAATAAACATAAAATTCAATTAGTTATTTCACTGTAAATGATAATGTGCAATCCCAGACAAGAGGTTTGTAGAAACAAAGTACATGGTGTTACAGAAAAGACTACTATTATTTTAGCAAGTGATAGGTTGGATCACGACAAACAAAAATGATGCAAACTTTCCGCTATCGTTCGATAGTAGTAAACGTATTATTGTTGTCCTCGTTATCCATTGCCGATTTAGTTAAAACAATAACTTAAAAAATAAAAAATAAGAAACGTCTTTAATAAACACTTAACGTCTAAACAGTAGAAGCGCGATCTATTTGACACAACTTAGCAGCAATTCACCCGCGTACTGACACTGACACTGACTGACACTCCACAGGTACCGTACGAAGTGCGGACTAGGTCAATGTTTTTTGCGCTATGTTAAACAGGACCGGCATTAACATTTTGTCACTTCTTGTAATTTTTTGGAAAATATTTTTGATACTCAAATCTCATAATCGCCTTATGGTCAAGAGTCTAGGTTTTTGACATTCTGCATTAAAGACGCCACACTCTGTATAACCTTAGGTATAGCACGGGAAAACAACAAATAAGATTTAATGTTAAAGTTTTTGGGGATCGACACTTAATACGGCTTACTCGCGATTCTATGGAGTCTTTCCGACCTCAATAGAAGACCAAAGAGCTAGGCAGTATGTACCAGGTTCGGTCGCTACGCAGCAACTTGGCATTGAAATATTTGTGAAAAACTTGTTCCCATATTTATTTAGCCATACCCTGGTCAAACTAAATGTGGAAATGGTAGAAAAGTATACACCCAGTTGAAAATGCGCGCGCGGGCAAACGGCGCACAAACACAGCCACACTGGGCGAGGATATGTTCATACCTTCCCGTTGGTTTTTGCCGAGCAGTAGTATATTTCAATGAAATGTAAATGATTTTTGATATGTCATAACTAAAATTTACCATCAATATGATAAAATTGTTTGAGGACATAAATAATTAAAATATGTTGCTGACCAAATGAACATATAAGTAATATAAATTTTCTACACATTATGTCCAAATTATTATTATTTTTTACCTTTAGCAGAAAATTTTTTTAGGAATGCCTATGAAACTTTATTGCTAGGCGTTTTTATACATGTTCAACTGACTTCGGGAAGAGTGTATAGTCTTTTCGATATCAATTGAAGAACCGAAAGGTTGACAGTATGTACCAAGTTCGGTCGCTGATGCAGGAACTCGAAAATCTTGTTCCCATATTTATTTAGCCATACCCACGGGTCTCGTCGAACTAAACGTGGAGGTAGTAGATATGTTGAAGAAAGCCAGCGCGGACAAACGAAATACAAACACAGCTGAATTGGGCCACTGGGCAATAAATCTCAGGTGTTAACAAGTGGTTGACAAATTGTCCAACAGTGCAGTGCAGCAATGCGGAATTTGGTGTGATTCGGATAATTTAAATTTATTATAGGCACCTTCTATTAATCATTGATATTAGAATTGCGAAAGGGAGAAATATTATTACAACATGGCATTTTGGAGACCTTTTGGGAACAAAACGTTTACCTTCAATAGGTATAATAAAATTATTCGAGAACATAAATAATTAAAATATGTTGTTGGCCAAATGAACATATAATAGAAATTTTCTACACATTAAGTATATCCAAATTATTATTATTTTAAACCTTTAGCTGAAAACTTTTGTAGGGACGCCTATGACACTCATAAATTTTATTGTTAGGTGTTTTTATACATGTTCAACTGAGTTCGGAAAGACTGTATTAGCTGGTCTCTCAAAGAACTACTATTTTGTTTTTTAAGAAAAACACCTGTTAAAAAAATGGAAGAATTTTTTTATGTTCAAAACATAATTATTTTCTTTTGTAGAATTTGTTTTTGTCTCTTGCTCGTTTTGTACCACGTCTGAAGTAAAATTAAACAGAAAAGATGAAAAATACTTTTAAAGTTCAAGTATGTAAAGTGCTGTTCATTATCAACCAAGTGGTAAAAATGTTAATTACACGGAATGATCTTTTGTTTATACAACAGTTAAATAGAACAAACCTAAACGCTGTTTGAATGTAGGCTAATTCCTTCTTGTAAACAATAGCTAAGAATTTATTTTTAGCCGGTTGTTTAATAGTAGAAAGTACACATTTTGTTTAAATAGTTGAAGCGATTCGAGTTTTACAGAGCACTTTCTACGAATGTTATTCCAACGCCTATTCTATATTCTTAAAAATGAATTAAAAGCCGAGACTGATAAAAAAAAATAAAAAATTCTCATATAGATAGAATTAAGTATACATTGGTCGCTGTTGATTTACTTATTATATCCGTGTTTGTAACAAGAAGTATGTTAAAGTCCGAGATAATTTTCCCAGCTGTCGATAATGTGTAAACTGTTTAATTCCTAGGCAAACTCTTATCTGGAATGGCTTGCTCAAATATTGACAATAATACCGTACGAATGTTTTCTATAAATAAAACAAATCTTATTTGATTTGATTTTATCACGTACCGCATTTGTTTAATTAAAACAAACGGTCTTCCTGAAAAATATACGCCATCGTCGCCCAAACAAACCAATGGAGCGTCTGTGCAAGGCGTGATTCCGAATGTTTCATAAACATCGGTCTGTTCGCAGCGTTTTTCAGGTTATGTCTGTCTGCTTATCTCTTCGTAACGGGTCAAATATTTGTACAGAGCCACCATTAAATAAATATTGGATTTTATTTTATTGTCTGTCTAGGAAATGCTTTATTTGCGTAATTAGTTAAGGCGAAAATTATTTGTGCTTGATATTTAAAGCCCGGTTACGCGACTGCTTCTTTATTTAATGCCTCGTTGGAAAACAAACAGCGCGAAGGGTTAAAATTAGCTACACAGAAATAAATTCTCATTCACGAATTGCTTTGTATGTACAGGATTGTGTTTTTCAGTACGTTTTATCTCATTTTTTCAGTAAAGACTCGGGAAAAGATAAACAGTAATATACTTCTCTATCAATTTACAGGGTGTCCCGTTGAAAACGCATTCTTCTAAAGTTCTAGTAAGTAGTGTTTCATATATATACTTTTTTCTAAATCCCTAAAGCAAGGATTTGAATTGTGCGCCATTTTTATTCCGAAGAGTTGGCAGCGTTGAGTATGGTCGCATGAAGACACGTTGCAGTTAGGCAAAATGGACGCTATACGACGAATGAGCGCGTGAAGATTGTGAAAATACATTACAAATACGGAGAGTGTGTAGCTGAGACTGTGCGCTAATTACGTATAATTTGCAGTAGAAGAATTACCCTAATGAAACTGTGAAAAGATTAGTTGCCAAATTTGACGAACAAGTTCGACTGCAGGTGATTAAAAAACAGGCCGGCCACCTACCGACCGTTCAGCCGAAAATATTTTGGTGAGTGATAGTGTAAAGAAAATTCTCAGTGCGTCGTCTGCCACTGTAATCGAACATTTCAAAAAAGACATGTAGCGGATTTTAACAAAACATCTGCATCAGCATCCATTCAAGATTCTGCCAACCCAGGAATTGAATCCAAACGACTATTTAGTGCACCGGATATTCGTTGATGGATGTTGGAGAATCAACAAACGAACGTTGATTTTGCTAAGAACATCATCTTGCACTTAATCGCTAAATTAAGTGCATTTCCATCTTAGTGGGCATGTGAACAAGAAAAACTATCGAATTTGGGGAAGAGACAATCCTCAAGTCATTCAAAAGAGACCACGATCAATAATCGATTCAATATTGATTGAAATATTCACCGTCTAGGAGCGTATTGATACCTCTTATCAATATTGACAGATATTAATAGAAATGTTATTTTTCAGTCAACATTGAAAGACCGCTTGAACATCTGGGAGTTTATTGTCAATACTTCCTTCGATATCAGTTGCTTGCGAGACCGCGAAGAACCGCCACCGTCTATTTCTCTTTTGATTTTTTTCGCATAGTAAGTACAAGAGTCAATGCTAGAAATCCCAAATCCGAATTGGAAAATATCTAGAAATTCCCAAAACAGTCCCCAAAGATACAATATTTTTGCCACAATGAGTATTGAGAAAGTATTGGCGCATTTATTGGAAGCATATTGATGCGTGCTTCAATATCGAGCGTCAATATTGAAGCAATTATTGACAATATTATTGATCGTCTAGGATAGACTTAATAGCGTCGTGTGGATTTTACAATGCTGAGGTGATTGATCCATTTTTTTGGAAAATGAGACTAGAAACGCAGTGACTATTAATGGCGAACGATATCGAGAGATACTATTGAAGTTTTTGTGGCCCCATTTGGATAGCATGGATTTAGATGGCATGTGGTTCTAGCTGTTACGGCAGAAATTTAATCTCACGCAACAATGAAGTGACTGCCACCAAGTTCATGCGGTCATATACGCCATCCGACTTATTCCTGTGGTGATTCGTAAAGTCACAAGTTAATTCTGCTCAAATACCATTCCTGAATCAAAGGCCAGAAATTCGGAGATTTATCAACGAAATTCATTCGGAGGTATGCAAAAGCGTCATACAGACTTTTCTTAAAATAAATCGAGTATCACTGGCCGATATCCTCTTTCGCATTTAATGGCAACTTTTTAATTAACAAAATCTTTTTTCCTCAATGAAATCCTGCGTTTCTTTTGGGACGTCAATTATAACCAGGTGAGCAGCGCGCGAGGCGTCGAAGCCGCCACCGACGTCGTCCGGCTCTCTCCCGACCCCAGTGATATACATCGGTAGTTAGGTCGGTTTAACGCGGCAATTAATATCTTCGCCGCCGTGAGAGGCAGAGTCATCGACCCCGAGAGCGCGAGGCGATGCTAAAACAGTCGTCCTCGGCCGGGAATAAATTCGCTGTAAACATGTTATACCTACATGCGAAACATGAGTCCGCTTAATTATAACGACTTACCTACGCAGATAGGGCGGCAAACGACGATTTTCGCACGGGATCGGGTACGCGGGGTATAAATCGTTCGCGACGGCGTTAGGCGCGGACAAACTGCGGATGTATAGCCCGTTCGCGCGGCTGGAGTGGCGTATAATCCGTTCGCGATTAGCTGAACGCGTTTGTGAATCACCGGCGCCAATCTGATACTTCGAGAGTTGAAGAACAACAGTAGAACTGAAATTATGCAATTTCTCGAAATTTTGAACAGTTTGTTTCTGACGATTGCAATAGATTTTCTTATATTTTTTACCACCTAGTGGAGAGTTGCTAAAATAAAATTTTAAGGAAGTGGAATAATTTTTTTATACACTTTCATACTGTATCGTATGTAGGTACCCTTTAAACAACTATCCTCGCAAGTATTTAAATAAAAGTGACATTTCCCTGTTTACTTACCTATTACCTTATTTTGTTACTATTAAAGTAAATTTACTATACTTAAATGCTAATTAAAAAAGCGTTAATTAAAAAATATATATAAATTAATGAAAATGTATGCCTATAAATTGTTAATTGTCACTAAAGAACATTTTCCATGTAACGACTGTGTTTTTCTAACTAACCAACTTCGTTTATTATAGAGTCCAAAAGGTTGATGCATTTTAAATGTCTACACCTTTCTTCTACATTTTTCGTTCATTTATTTTAGTAACATAAATTATAAGGGTATCAGAATGGTGCTATATTCAAATATTTTCCCGAGAAATACAATAATATTGACTGGCCGTACTATACTATACTGCATAATGAATGGCATTCCTTTCTTGTTGTGAAGGGATATTCTGGGAATTGTCATTAGAGGTAAAAAACTTAAGCAATAAATCATGTTTATTGGCTCCCTGGACATCCACTTAATAGCAAGTCTTTAAAATTCCTGTCGACTGTAGATTTAAATATGTGAGCGAAAGTATGTTCGTCATATGTGTAAAAATAAGGAAGTTATATATGTACTTCAATAATAAATATTTTGTTGAAGGAAATAATTAATTTATAAATTGGTGATTTTTCTCTTATTTTAATTTGAAATTCCAAGTCTTCCGCAAGAGGTCGCCTGAGCTCTTTAATTAAGTCAAGCGGGAGAAAACCATCATCAGATGGAATGAAAAGAAATTTCTTAAATGATTATAAATATATTCATATAGACATTCGCAAAGAAATAGGTAGGTTCCTATATTCCTATACTAAAATGTTGAACTAAAAAAAGTTTCTTCACTTAATTAACGTTTTTTTTTACTTATTTTACTTAGTTTAAAAATATGAACAGCAGCAACAATTTCTTTTGCAAGTATAAATAATTATTCTTAATCAAATGATTTTTTTTATGTGTGCTTTATCATTTTTATTTGTTTTCGAACTATTCTTGATTTTTTAATTATAATATTAATATGTGTAACAACCGCTTTCGTTGGATTGTACCTAGTAAGAATAGAAATCCTAGAAATCTTTCGATGGGATTTTTTTAGAGACGCAAAAAAATATTCCACATTTTAAATTACCCGCAAAAAAGAACTGTCACATAAACTAAACTTGACATCTGTTCTTCTATTTATAAAAATATATACAACACAAAATTTACATCATGGTCAATCTATCAAGAAGGCTTGACGACGCACGATCCGACGGCGGGCGTTTGGTTTTGAACAAAAGCAGGACTTTTCAAACTAAATCCGTATAAATACTGGAAACAAATCGTCGAAATGAGAGATTTAAAGGTACCTATTCAAAAAAAAACATACGTTTGTACCTACATGATTCCCCAAATTATATATTTGTCATTTAGTAATCCCAATTCAAACTAACTACACTTTTGCAAACAGAACTGATAACAGAGCTTATTGACACTGGCTTAAGCCCAGTTTTATTGCATTTTCCCTCTTTATCTACAATCAATTTAATGGCTGTAAAAATAGAATACACGAAAGAGGTGTTCATCACAGTTTTTACAAGAGAATTACACTAGATTCGATGATTTATGATTTTCTGAAGGCGTATCTCGCTCGCAAAGCCAGAAATTTCCAATAGAGGTGTTTTTAAATCGTTTAACCGCGCGAGGATAGACACAAAGTTGCTTCAAGAGTTGTTCACAGGTGGAACAGCTAATTTAGACATCAAAACATCATCTTTTCGGTCATACGCTGTCGCGAATTCAGATATTTCGCATGGACTTAATTGAACAAACAAGACACGGACGTAACTATTAACGCTTCCTTCGCCCGTCGGATTTTTTCCCGACGGGCGCGAAATCTGCGCTTAGGGAAGAGTCGCAGTCGCAAGGCTTACCGGATGGCGTGCAGCCGCCACTGCTGCTGCGGCCGCTGCATTCATTCCTGCACCGGGGTACATCTTACGTCAGCAGATCATGGCACGGGTACACTGGGTCTCCTACGCGTAATCCAAATTTCGTGCGGGTACACTCCGTAAATCCAGGGAACCACCAACAAAAACACCCACTGAAAAACCACACTGTAACACTACTGGGGTACTGCGTACCAAAAAATCCACACGGGTCCCAAAGCAAGGCGGTCGTGTACAACGTCGAGATACGAAGCGCGGAACGTACGTACTGACTCAACCACGTTTCGAGAGCGACTGGCGACGGCAGCCCCCCCTCTCCACCGGCTCGAGCGGCAGCCCCTCACCCCCTTAAACCGCTAACACACGCCACCCCACGCCACTTTACAAAAAGCCCGCGACCCCCGAAAACCGTAAAAAGCGGGGCACGGACAAATTGATCGCGCTGATACCGACGCCGCGAGCTCCTCGGTTTATTAGCCGAAAGGGGTTGATGAGGTTGTAATCGGAGGTCACGTATGATGCTTCCTGTGCGATATGGGGGTTGCGATTTAATTCCCACGCTTTGCAGAAATAACGCTAGAGCTGGCGTAGGCAATGTGGTTAATGCGGCGTAGCTCGATGGGGATAAAATCTGCTGTATTAGCAGGTTGACTTATCAAGTCGAAGAAATTTATCAAAAGACAGGCAAACTTTAACTCTGTGTAATATTTTAAGGTGGTGGGCATCTAAGTGTCTCATTTTTAGATAGAAATGTAAGTATTATCCGGTCCGTGCAAGCCGGAAGACGCGTGCTTATTGGAGTATTGAGAACCGGGCGATCTGGGTCATGTTTTAATTGGTAGGCCGTGATTGCAATTAGCGTGGATGTAATATGGGTAAACTGTCGCGGGCGGCCGTGTATTCCCACACCGCCGCCGCCGGTGGCGGTCACGCCGCGCCACTGCTACATTTGCTTAACTCACACCCCCGAAATGATCCGTACATGTTCGGTACAGAAAAAAAACACACAAAAAATAAAAAACAAAAAACTACCCTCAAAATGGCTGCCTGGCAGAAAGCATCTCATTTTAGCTGAAACAGGGGTGGAAGCCGTCCTTGTTCCACCCGCGTGATTTCACTTCAACCCCTTTCACCCTTATAAATATGGCGCCCTGATTGCCAGTATACCAAGCTGGTATCCAGTCCACGTTGACCGCTCAAACCCAAACACCGTCACACCAACGATATCCGAAGTTTCCGCTCCCCCAGCCAACCGCGTTTTCCCGTCCGTAAACCCCTCCTAGTTTAAACGAGCTCGGCGCTTTCGACGGCGCGGGGCCAATGGGAACGCGGCATCGGCCAATAGCGGGCCGCGGTTGTACGTCCGTTGCCACGCAACAAGCCGACATCTGCTCGTCGAGTCCACGTTGACTGCTGAGGTGCCAGTACATTGCTTGCAGGATCTGTACGCAGCGGGCAAACCAGCAAAAATAAGAGCCGACCAAAAAAATATATATGAGCGGAGATAAAATCTAGTGGGTCGGGGTGCCTGGCAGAACAAAAGCCGGGGCCCGGCCTACTAGTTATTAGAGGGACCCCGGCAGGTTTGCAGAGGTCAATCTTTATGGCTAAATTACAATGGGACTAATTTTTATGTGCTGTTCGCTTTCAATGGGAGCGCGGCGTAGCCTAACCTGGAAATGGACGTTTGCGTTTTTCTAATTTCGCAAAGTGCGGCGGATTGTCTCCCCCCGCGCGCCTTTCGCTTTGTATTTCGACACGTCCGCAGACGATACCCTTCCAGGAAACAAGGCTCCCACCAACGCCTTCGATATTCCCAGCGTTTTAATTTGGAAAACGAAAACGCAACCCGTTTAGGTATTCGCCTTATTTTTTTCTCGATATCATCCCAAGGATGTTTATACGAACCTCTATTTTGTTTAAAACAATACCAAACCGCATAAAATAAATAACTCGTGGTGTCTATTAAGAATTCGGTTCAATATCGTGCCAATAAAATAAACGTGATGTTGCAGACATAAAATTGATAGTATCTATTGGCAATTAATATAATCTGAGAACGTAAAAATTTGACTGGTTGAACTGTTTTTTCATTTTTATATACAGGGTGATTCATTAAAAACGTAATTAGTGTAGGGACTTTATTATTTATTTCAAAGCTAAGTATGCCCTCTGCTACATATCGAACAAAATTTCTACGCCACTGTTTTTTCAGATTTCTCATTATATCGTATTTTTAGAAAGATCGGAAGTCTCATCATTTTACCTAAATTCAGATATATCCAAGAAAATCTTATGTTGTTTTTTCATTTGAACACCCTGTATTGTATCTGAAGTTATATATTTGCCTGTTTTTGCAGTCAGAAATTTTTTGTTTGGTAATATTATTTTCAAAAAAATAACTCTTGCCTTGACTGATTATTTAATAAATTTTTTAAATTTTTTCACACGTGGCAAAATACTCAAATAGAGAAAAAAAACTCCCTATATCTCGAAATCGAAACGTTTTTGAACACATTAAAAGCATTTTTCTTACTTTCTTCTAAGCCAATTTTTTTGCAGTATTAGAGGATCGACCTTGAAAAAAATCATATTTATACAGGGTAAGTTATTTTAATTTCACCAGTTAATTATTTTGGAAATGAGGTCATTTCGTTAAAATATATCTTAACAAAAGATGTTCGGTCTGTTGGGGATGATCTCGTGATGACCTTGGATTTGACCTTCATCCATATTTTCAAGGTCATTTGATTTATTTTAATAGAGGCGTCTATTTTTCACTTCAGAAATGAAAAGAGCGAAAACATTTACGTCTGAATACAAACATAGTTTGGTTTTTGGTGAAAGTGAACTTTGAAGATCATCTCAAGATGAATTTTACATCTCATTCATAATTCAAAAGAATAACCAGTTCTTAAGAGTGATTCTACTACTTCAGGTGTTGTGAACTTATGACTCCGGTATTGACCTTGACCCTTCTCAAGGTCATTTTGAATGTCAACTCATTGCAACAGAAACGACTATTTTTACTTCAAAAAAGAAAATAAAGAATAATTTTATGTCAAAACGGTTTTTGGTCAGTGACCTTTGAAGGTCGAAAAGTTCAAGCCGATAATTCTAGCCAGAATCACACCTAACAGTTCATTATTCTTTTGAATTATGAATAAGATGTAAAATTCATCTTGAGATGATCCTCAAAGTTCACTTTCACCAAAAACCAAAGTCGTAACCGTTTTCTCTTTTTTCATTTCTGAAGAGAAAAATTGACGTTTCCATTACAAAAAAAAATAAGTTGAACTTCAAATGACCTTGAAAATATGGGTAAAGGTCAAACACAAGGTCATCACGAGGTAACCCTCAACAAACCGAACAACTTTTGTTAAGGTTTATTTTCACGACCCCCGTCTCTGAAATAATTGACTGGTGAAATTAAAATAACTCACCCTGTATATCTCGACTAATGAGAGGAGAACCACTGTACGATCGAAATATTTTATTTTATGGCAGTAACAAATAGAATTTCAACACTAGAAATTTTTACATCCTGCTTAGCGAAATTCTATTTTTGAAGGGGAACACTCAAATCGAATTTTTTATCTGTAAAATTCACTAGTAAATATGAAGCACTCATCAAGCAATGTACTATACCTACAAGTACCTATTATTATCTTGACAAAATTGACATCATTATACCCCACTTTAACGTCGACGATGCTTTGAATTTCGCAATACATTTTATTTATTGGGTATTTTTACAGGAAATCTGTAATCACTTTAGCGAGAAGGATTTTTTTATCGACGATAAGCCCACTTGAGAGTCAAAATACCTCGCAGATAGAATAAAGTGTTCCCTCGATCATCTCAAGGATGATATTTTGCACATTTCTCACAAGTGGCTGTCCTAAATTGCCAGATAAAAGGATCACATACGTTCTCATCAGCAATACAGTATATTAAAAAGTTTTTTGTCAGTCATTTCCATCTACACTTGACATTTTTTCCAAATTGTGCATAATCTGGAAAAATGCTTAGGCGTTACACAGGGATGTACCCTGAGCCTCTTATTATATATTTTCATCATCAATAAATGTGTTATTTTCAGTGAGAATCGAGAATAAACAAAAAGGTTTAGGTATACACTGCAAGAATTAATGCCAACATCGACGTTTTTCTCAGTTTCTGCACTCGTAAATAACTCTCAAACATATTTAAGCCATCTGCACCTATTAATCACCATGGGGATACGTAAAAATGATTAACTACGCCTAGCCCGTACTGTCAGTACTGTTTCTATTATTTCCAGATACAAACGCCACGTTTTAACAGCCGGTTTCTCGTCTCTCGGTTAATTGCGACAGGGCAATAACAATTATTAATGACCCTAGGCGACGGTAATTGATATATTTTAAATATATATTTAAATATACGACTCTTATTAATATATCGTTACAGTGACGCCTTAATTCCACTGTCGCCCTATTAACTATGCGATAAAGGGAATCTGGACATATTTTTTTAAATCTAGCCTGCCATGCTACTAACCGACTTGATTTCTTCATGCTCAAACGACTCCAAACTTTTTTTATTTATGTGGCACGAATTTCTGGGTTTTGACTTTTTTAAAAACTGCTCGCCAGGTGTGGATCATCGTATTCATGACATGCGCATCTAATTTTTCTGCACCTGTAGGATGATATTTATTCTACATAGCGGTCTTTGCAGAAATATAGCACGAATTTTGTTACCTGTCCTCCCTTTATCTCGTAGGGCAGTATTGTGCTGTTTCGCTAAAGTCAACAGGCAGGTAAAAATTCATTATCTTCACAAATCTGGGCTTAATCCTATTATATGCGTAACTGGGAGCTTTAGATTGTAGTTCTGACATACCTGAAGCAAATGAAACAAAATCAATTTTTTGAAGATAAAATTATGCAGTATACGCAGCTAGACCAGGGTCGATAATTTTTGAAACCAAAAAAAATTATAGTAGGATGAAACCCATTGGAAAAGAAAGAGAATATAACAGACATGAAAGGAATAAATAATTTACGGGCGGTCTGAGGTCGGGAAGGGGTAGGGGGTGAGTTTTTAAGGGTAAAAAACGGTTTCCCTTGATTTCCAGAAAAACTAAAAGTCTTATGGAAAAAAGTTAAATGACAAAGTTGTAGGTAATAAAAAGATCTACAACTTTTGTATTTACACTTTTTTCACATAACCTCAAAATTTATGTGAAAAATTCAAATAACCAAGTTTTTGGTTTTTTATTTTTATCTTTTACAAAAAAATTTTTTTTTCACGAAATTTGGTGAAAACTTACCTATTTATGTCCCAAACACGCTGTAATTTTTTTGATTTGAAATATTTATTTTTTCACCTTATTTTTACTTAATATCGAAAAAGCACCCTAATTTTCAATCGAAAATTCTCACGTCAAAATATCTGCTTTTTTAAAAACGTCGGTGGGCTTTTTCTTCGTTGAAATCTCTACTTTCTGATGGTGTAAAAAAAAATATACATTACTATGGTAAGTTTTCTCAGGAAATGCAAAGAAACGAAAGAAGATTCTACAACTTTCTCAAAATATTGTAGATGTCTTATTAAATATTAACTTTATTAACTTATTTGGTTGTTAATTATAATAGTATATTTCGACTTGTAATTTTTTTGTTTATCAATGTAACATGGAATCTTACGTTTTTCGAGTAATTAAAGTGTAAATTTTAATAAATAGCTCAAAATTGTACATAATGATTAGAAAAAAATTTTCGGATTCTAGTTCGTTTCTTTGCATTTCCTGAGAAAACTTACCATAGTAATGTATATATTTTTTTACACCATCAGAAAGTAGAGATTTCAACGAAGAAAAAGCCCACCGACGTTTTTAAAAAAGCAGATATTTTGACGTGAGAATTTTCGATTGAAAATTAGGGTGCTTTTTCGATATTAAGTAAAAATAAGGTGAAAAAATAAATATTTCAAATCAAAAAAATTACAGCGTGTTTGGGACATAAATAGGTAAGTTTTCACCAAATTTCGTGAAAAAAAAAATTTGTTTGTAAAAGATAAAAATAAAAAACCAAAAACTTGGTTATTTGAATTTTTCACATAAATTTTGAGGTTATGTGAAAAAAGTGTAAATACAAAAGTTGTAGATCTTTTTATTACCTACAACTTTGCCATTTAACTTTTTTCCATAAAACTTGTAGTTTTTCCGGAAATCAAGATAAACCGTTTTTTACCCTTAAAAACTCACCCCCTTCCCCTTCCCGACCTCAGATCGCCCGTAAATTATTATTCCTTTCATTTCTGTTATATTCTCTTCCATTTCCAATGGGTTTCATCATACTATAATTTATTTTCACTTTTTACCATTTTTGAAGGCTTAAGCACTGATCTAAGCTGAATACATATCTGTATGAAATAAAATCTATATTCAGGGTGTTTCAGGATTAAGTCGACAAACTTTAAGGAAACATTCCTCATAAAAAATAAGAAAAAAATCAAGTATAATTTTTTTTCCAGAGACGCTTCATTTTCGAAACATAGGGCGTTAAAGATTTTTTTTAAATTCGAATTTTTTAAATAACTTCTAAATGAGGAAGGCTATTTAAGCCAAATTTGGCATGACACATCTTCTTATAAGATACTATTTTTCCATAGAAGTAGAAGTCCCGCAAGCAACCAGTGGCGGAGTTATGGGGACTCACTCACATTAAATTATAAAAAAAATTAATACGGCCCTACTGAAAACAAAAAATGATGCTGTTTTTAGATAGAACAGAAGCACCCTTCCGAAAAATCAATTTTGCCATGAAACTATAAGAGTTAGGAAAAAAGTGAATGTACACTTTTTGTCAATAACAAACTGTTCTATGTAAAATCGTCTTTTAGTTTCAGTAGGGTCGTATTAATTTCTTTTATAATTTAATGAGTCTGAGTCCCCATAACTCCGCCACTGGTTCCTTGCGGACTTCTACTTCTATTAAAAAATGATATCTTATAAGAGGATGTGTCATGCCAAATTTGGCTTAAATAGCCTTCTTCATTTAGGAGTTATTTAAAAAATTCGAATTTTTTTAAAAAAATTTAACTCCCTATATTTCTAAAATGAAGCGTCTCTGGAAAAAAAATTATACTTGATTTCTTATTTTTTTTATGAGGAATATCTCCTTAAAGTTTGTCGACTTAATCCTGAAACACCCTGTACATATAAAGTCCTCAATCTGTTAGTTTTATACTGTAAGATAAATCTAATCTTCCTAATTTTTTGCCAGGACACAGTACGCTGTACGGATGTTTAAAATATATTACAAATCACCCTGTATATAATATTTAGATTGGTTTAATTGTTTTATACAATCATTGCGCTCTTGAGAGATTTTGTATCAAGCCTATCTTAATTTATATTTTTTTATATAGTATATCAATAATGGTTGTGGTACTTATTTGATTTTAACTTTATAGATATAATTTTTATGATGTAGAATCAGAGTTTGGAACATAAATGATAGCAATTAAGAAACAGACACTTCTTTTCAACCGATTTAATTAAAGATCAATGGAGTGTGTCTACACCTTTCAAGAATTTTCACGTAGAATCAAGTAAGCCACGCGCAGGATTTTAAATTTTTCCCATAATTATCCTTTCATTGTTTATGAAAAGTTATGCCAACATTTATATTCTGAATAATACATGGAAAAGTACAGTCGTAATGAAATTAACACTGTAATGCCTAAAATCTTTTGAACAAATAACAATCACGGGCGGATACAGAGGTGTAACGAGAGGCAAATAAAAACGGGATAGGGACATTTTGTGAAATAGCCGTTTAATACGTTTTCCATGTAGTTTATACATCCATGTTTTACAGTGGTCCCGTTTAAATCTGGTTTAACAGTTTTTTATTGCAACAACAACAGCGCTCTCTCAAAGCGCATTTGCCACGGTTATTGTTTAGTAAATCGTACTAAAAGATGTATGTTTTTTGGAACAATAAAACCCGGACAGCGTTGGCCTCCAGGGGCGGCTCGTCAGCACAGATATTGGGGTCAAATTTACATCAATTAAGGGTAAACATGTAAAAGTCTTTGATCTGTCAGTTCGATGACCAAAAAAAATACCTTGCCATATGTAGAAGAACGTAACCTCGCGGCAAAAGCGGCGTAATTGATATTTAAGGCCATACATCATAGCTCTTAATTTTTTACATACAGGAAGTACGCGTTGAAAATAATTTAAAATTTTAACAAAGTAATGTAAATTTTAAATTGGGATACATAATACATTTCAAGCCACTGCATTATGTATAATATGTATATTAATACAATGCTCAATAGCGGCTGTTTATAATTTATCATGAGGTAGTTGCACGACGCGTTGACATGTCACACAACCACGTTTTTCTATGACCACTTCGCAAGATGTTCATTCATGATCGTATCAATCATAAAGACCTTACATTTGTACTGAATTTCATTTCGTTTCGGTTGTTAGTCAGCAAACGCGATGTGAAATATTTTGTGTCCGGTCCGTTGCTGAATATCACAAAAATTAAAATGTGGTCAAATATACAAAAAATTGCCTCACTTTCCAAAGTTCCCGACGTCGCGTCCAAAAAACCGCTCCATGTAGTCCTAACTACTCCGACGCAGCAGCCTAACGTGGGGCTCGAACTATGAATGACCTAATGTCGTCATATATCCCAAGCCATGGCGCCATACAAGTCGTACAGCCACGTTGGGCGCCATGTCGTAGAATGACGAGATTGGCTACTGTATCGTGTTGATTTACCGCTTCGGCAAATCAACCCGATACGAGGGCCTTTCGATTTGGCAAAAGTAGTAGCTATTAGTAGCTAATAGCAACTTAGACTTGCTCTGAACTGATATTAGTTATTAATAGGTACTATTTTTGCCAAAACGAAAGCGCCCACGGTAGCCAGCCACGTTGTTCTACGACATGGCGCCCAACGTGGGTTTTGTATGAATATAGATATGAGGGCATTGGATCATTGATAGTTCGGGCCCTACGTTCGGCTGCTGCGTCGGGGTAGTTTGGACTGCAGGCAGCGGTTTTTTGGACGAGACGGCGGGATTTTTTTCTTTTCTCGCTCTGCGTCGTCCTTGGTGTCCCTGCGAGTAGGATCACGTTGAGGAGTTATGGACCACTATGTATATGGAGCGGTCTGAGCTGCTGGAAATTGTTTTGAGCAAAACAGCAAAAATTTGGAAAGATAGGTGAAAAGTTGGGGCTCCGGGTCCTTTGAGACATTGTCCTCGCTCTAACTACGGTCGATCTGGGTTTAGGTGTTATTTTTTCCGGTTTCGTAGCCAGGAATGGAAAGTATGGTGAATTCTTGAAATGGAATATGATACTGACTTAGAAATGCCACCACACCAAAAAATGTACCAACGCACTTATAACCAATATCAACCAATAGCGAATATACTGGGAAACATCTTCACTGAGAACACTAGGATTTCAATACCTCTAAATCCTTCACAAATTCTATAATTGCATTTGACATGCCACTACTTCATTCCAAAAGATAAAGATCCCTTTCAATTATCTGAAAAACAAATTGTTTTCGAGTCATTGCTATTTTCCTACCAATAGAAATTAAAAACATATAAATTGGCCCCTGCTATGGTACCCTGTGGCACTTCAGAGTCTAATCTTTCATCGGCATCACTGTCTGTTTATTTTGCCTTAGAAGTGCAAGGCCAAACAGGAATAATATGCGTAGCTCGCAACACAAACCATTTAAACCAAGATTTATTTTGGTCTGGACCCCTCCCCTTCCCACCATAAGAGGCCACCACCTGTACGCTCGTGTCAGCAATTTACGGAGCCGCGATGATTTGGCGATGCCAACTTTTGGGCCATTAAAATTGATATTTATTTGGCTCGTTATTCCTCCTCGTACAATTGCCGCTATCCTCATAAATTGCACGAAAATAAACTAAACGTGTGCAGGGGCGGAGGCTGGTAAGGGACGGCAGGGTCTGCTGTGTCGGTTAAAAACAATTTTGAAAAAATTGTCGATACAAGGATTTATTTAACAAAAATGTCTTGAAATGCTTTTAATGTTTTAATATACGAGTAGTAGACTGTCAAATTTAAAATATATTCTATCGTTCTGACTTTGTATATATATTTTTTTGTATTTTATATGTAACTTACTCAACTATATTATGCTGCGGGAATTATGAACTAAAAACTGAATTTAATATTGTCAGATATCGAAATACTAGATTATTAAGTATTATTTACTCTACGGCAAATTAACATTGTAGGTAGAACGAATTTGTAATAATTTGAAACAGGTTCCTATTTTACATTTTTGCGCGAGCATTATAAATAGTAACGATACCAATAAAACTATTTTTAAATGATACTTAAAACTGTTCCATCGGGAGAAACAGCCTTTAAACAAACATCAAACATATAAAAGGCAAATTAATAAAAAAAGATAGAAAAATCAAATGAAAATTAATGAGATAATTGAGTTTGAAGCTGAGAAACAAGATGATCAATATTGGGGTCAATATCGTACATAGGTGCAAAAGTGTTTTCTAAATTAACATCTGTAAGCCGAGTACGATGCTTATTTTTATTAATTTTCATGATTGAAAAAAGCTGCTCACATTTATACGTGCTTCCGAATATGCAAATTATTTTTCGTGCGAAAACTCTCAGCTGTGGATACTTTTCTTCGGAAAGGTATGTTCTGTAAAATTCGCTTAGTTCCACATCATCAAATTTAGACTTCAAATATGAGTCTTCTTTAAGCTCGATCAACGCCATTTGTAGGTGAAACGGAGCACCTACCACATTCCATTTACAAGGATTTGCAAAAATATTAAAAGTGCTATCCATATTCTTAAAATCGGAAAATCGATCAGTGAATTGCTCTGACAGTAGTTCCAGTTCTCCAGCATAGCGACCGTATTCAATGTTTTCGTGACTGGATAATGTTAAAAAAATGAAAACAGTTTTACTTCTCATTTGTGTTTCCCACAAGCGAATTTTGTTTTGAAATGCTTTAAGATGACAGAACAGCTGATTTACCAATTGCCCTTGTTTTTGAAGCTTCAAGTTCAAGTCGTTTAAGTGTCCTGTGATGTCTACCAGGAACGCCAAGTCACAAAGCCAAGTTGGATCACAAATTTGCGGCAATGTTTTCTCTTTCATTTTCGTAAAATCAGCTATTTCTTTTCTAAGGTCATAAAACCTTTTTAGCATTTTACCTTTGCTTAGCCACCTTACTTCCCAATAATTTGACCGTACGTAAATATGCGATGCAAACTTTATCAGTTGTTAAGAAGACACGCGCGCTGAGCGGTTTATATATTACCACCAATAAGCAACTAGAATACTCTCGATCGTACGAGAGTGCTTCAAGCGCATCGGACGGCTTCCCGAATGTTTATCTGTTTGTTTCTTTCTAACGACTATTTCTGACTCGATCTGTGGCGTTTCACTGCGTACGCTTAATAATATTATTTATCGATTTGAATTGATATCGTTATTTAAATTTTCTGAATCTCTCGGGGGCCTGATTGAAGCTGGTGGAGGGCTGGGGGTTGCCCATATATGATCTAGATTCTAGAATTCTAGATATTACGTACAATTAAAATAGACAATAGTATAATATTAAATACTACCTATACTTCTATAACTATCATTATTAGAACCAGAATATAATGAAAATTAAAAGGACTCTAAGCGCATACACATTATAGTTATATTTAACCAACTTGGCTAATTTTTGCAAAATAAATAATTATCATATTGGCACGAGCCGCCACTGGTGCGCAGTTGCTCGCGTTGCCCCGTCACGGTTTGTTTAGAAATCGAAATAAAACACTAATAAATACAAGTTTCGAAAACACTAAAAACTGTTTATAGTAGGGTCTCACTCGCATGGGGGAGTGGGCTGGGTGCAGAGAGATCTATTCTATTTATAAGTCGCCGGTAATGGTTTCGTTTCGGAGTCGTTTAAACAAACATAACATCAGCGTGTTAGTTCTCTAAAACACTAATGCGTCTGTTGTTGTAATTATGTTAATTTATATTCGTTTCGGTTGCCTCGGAAATCGTTTATTTGTTTTCTTTGCGCGCTGCTTTTTTTTTCAATTAAACGATTCGAAGAGACGTGTTCCTGTTTATGACTCACGCCTCGCTAGCACTTTTCCTGTTCGACATAGAAATATTGTCTACGGTGTCGTGAACGAACACTGCTGTAATAACTATACTTGGATGTCACAATAATACAGTGGTGAATAAATCAAACAACAATTTTTACGATTTGTTAATCTGGGCAAATAATTTTGTGTATTCCCCGCACGGGAATTTTAATGTGTAATGTGGCGTTGATTTCGCATAATGTTCCGATATGTTCAGCTTGCGCACGCGCCCTAGAAACGTTCTATTGTTACAAGAGCCTATTTCTATCTCGTTTATCGTATATAAAAAAGAGACGACTGAGGTTGCAAGTTTTGACTTTTTGAAATCCTGTTGTATCTCAGTTTCCTCAGTTTTTTCAAAAATGGAAAGTTTAAACACGTGGTTGGAAAGATTGGAATTGTCAATAAATTATGCAATCCAAGATTAACGTATTTGCCTAAATTGCCCCGAAAAAATATGCTTTTTTCATTTGTTTTATACCCCGAAAAAAACTTGAGGCTTAAGGAGGTGGTTTACTCAAATGCACAGATGTACTTGAAATTTATATAGCGTATTACACAGTGCTCCCTCTGTGCGTCATATTTTTTTAAAAAAATTTTTGAATCTAGATTTTGAGATATTGTTGTTGAAAGTTGTTCATTTTAACTTAGGTTTATATAGCAAAGATGGACGGTGCGGCTCTTTTTTTGCCCATAACTGAGAAAAAAATGTAGAAATTGTAAAACAAAACTTTTTCATAGATAGTACACAGTATTATCTTATTTTT
>NW_019416226.1:1323430-1410386 GCF_000390285.2 Anoplophora glabripennis | reverse complement strand
TTATTGGAATAAAAAATACAGTTGATAAATCCTTTTAATATATTTAATGGTTTATAAAAACATCGTAATCCGTACCCAGCAATATTTAGGGTTACATAAAGTTTTCTTTACTTGATTAATATAATTAGTAATACTTGAGATAAAAGCATTTGTACGGAATAACAAAGGAACATAAATATTTCTCAGCAAACTTTGTATCTAAAAAATTCGTTATAGTTGCAAAACTTTTGTAACATTACTAAAATTGAGCTGAAAAACACGAACAGTGAGTAATAATGTAATTTCTATCACAGAACCTTCAAAATTGCATCCAACATTTTTTTTGACTTGGACAAGAGATGGGCGCGAGTGTCATTTCATTTCTTTAGAACTAAATTACCATAATTATCGTTGTTTTACTAGTTCACATGATTTACGGATTTTAAATAAAGGATACAAATCTTCGCGAGGATAATATGATATATTTGCTATATATAATAATTATATTGTACATAGTATACACACAATACATTTTTGAACGCGCACGCATCTTTACCCGAATTTGACGCGCAATATCTCCGATGTCCGAGGTCTGTAAGTTCGCAGTGTGTACAACTGCTACTAGATTATTAGCGCTGTTGCCACTTCTACATAGTCTGCGTTCATTAAATATAATTTAAAACTACTTAAATATGATATTTTTATGTTGTTAATTATGTATGCTATGCGCATATGAGTAGATTTCTTTGCTATATAGATAATATTTATCGCAAATAATTTCGATATAATTTAATTTTTTCAAATTGGCAGCGGGCTTTAGTCCCATAAGAAAAGCATTTGACCTCCCCTGCGCTCCTCACTTCCCTCGGACCCCGATATACCTCCTTAAGATGTATGTACTTCCACTTTATCCTTTGTAGAACCTTTACATTTCTGTGCGTAAACGTCATCGATTACAGATTCAACGCCAGTTTATAAATAATAGAAACTACTTTATCAAGATTAAGTCATCAACACGAAACAAATTTTTCGAAAGTAGATATAACAAAAATTTATTAACACCAAATGTCGTCTATTTTTCTTTCCAGAAATACTTACAAAGTTGTATGTTGCAGTATCGGCAATGTTTCCTCAAGAATTTATTACAAAATGTTATCAATGTTGTCAGTGGATTAACCTTTGTTTCTGCGTCGCTCCGTATTGAATCGAAAAATTTACATTGCGATAACGTGACCCCGTCAACTGACTAATTTTGCAACGCGTCAAACTAGAGAAAACGCCATATTTGGGTGTTTTTCAACAAACATGAATGAGATTTAAATATTTACCGGCCAAACAGAAATAAAACAAATGGATTTACATTGTGGCATTCGTATGTAAATGTAATAAAGCTTAACCCAATATACCTTGAACGTTTTGTGTACACATCTGCTCTGAATTTATCATAATGTAAGCAATTTGATTAGAGCGCGCGTTATTTTTTTAGGACCTCGTCAGAACGGAGCGTTATGAACTTCCTCAAATTATGGAAAATGTTTCTATTGTCTAACTAAGGTAAAACCAACGAAAAAAGACCGTAAGACCAATTATAATCACCATACAATGGACGAATAAAATCCGTAATGCACAGGCACATGGGCGTAGCCAAGGGGAACATTCTTACTGCATGCTGCAAGTTTAAAAAATTACATTATTATTACTGGACACATTTTCTATCCATGTTTCGTGTAAAACCATATATTTTTGGTGTTTCTGAAACTAGGAAAATTCCTGGCTACATCGATGCCCAGGCACGTAACCAGATCTCTGAATAATTTTTACAGGTGAGCCACTAATAAAATTTCCTGTTTGTCAAACGATTTTGTTAAATTTTGTTCGTGCGAGCGTTAATTGTATTGTATTGAAAGTCAAAGGCCTAGAAGAAAGTAACTGTCTCAGCTTCCATATTGGGTATTTTTATTATACATATAACCCTACATGTTTATATTTGGTATATGTCTATATCACTGCTCTTCATTCTATGAAGAAGAAGCTATACAATGTGGCAGCTGTCGAGTTACTACAAACGATGGTAGCAAGAATGTTGTATTTAATTTTTTTAGGACTATGTCCCAAATTTTTTTTCTGGCAGTCTTAAGGTTGCAAGAACTTTACGTTGAATTAATAGGAACCGAAAATAGGTTCCTAAAAAATTTACATCGGACCGTTTGCAAATTTAGGTCTCCATCTTCCATTTTTCGCATATAAAAAAATTGTAGTTAAGACCACACTGATCTACGTGACTTTTGAAATCATATAGTGAAGTCAGTCGTTGTCAATAAGTTTTCTATCAAAAAATCACCCATTATTTTAAATTTGACATTCTTAATGTTATTTTTTCCAAAATATTTACATGTAGAAAATGTAAGTTTCGTGTAACGACCATAACCATATACAATTTTTGTTATAACTCTTGACTTTCATACCAGGGAAGGCGGAAAAGTTTAGGTGGAAAATATTGAAACAATCAAACATACTACTTACTTTTATTTTAAGTACTATTGAAATATAAGGGAAATGTACTTTACTGTACATTACTTTTTATAGTGGAAGTCCATTCTTTTGCTTTTATCCGAAATAAACTTTTCAATTACAAAGTTAGGTATTTCTCGCACAATTGATTTTTCTTAGTGCTATAAATAATCTAAACTTTTACAGTGTTTGAAAAAAAGCAGCAATACGTAGGTAAAAAAATTTTACACCAGACGTGAGCAAATTACTTTTAATAAGAAAAAAATGCGGTAAATAGCTATTATTCGGTTAGGGTCGGATTAAACAGAGCCCAACGGCATAGTAATATGCGCTACTCTCACTTCGTCCTTCATTGCTGCGCGTCGGTAACCATGACCACCGATGTAAACACTTTACAGATGTAGAGGCCAGTTACGAGGAGGCCACGTATTGGGAGTTTTGCGAACGAATTTTGCAAGTCGAGTTAGATTGACTGCACATTACAAAAACATTTCACAATAAATTATTAACATTTCACATTAATTTATTAACATTTCACATTAAATTATTAACATTTCACATTAAGTTATTAACATTTCACATTAAGTTATTAACATTTCACATTAAATTATTAACATTTCACATTAAGTTATTAACATTTCACATTAAGTTATTAACATTTCACATTAAATTATTAACATTTCACATTCAATTACAAACATTTCACATTAAATTAAATATTTTTCGCGCCCCAGAGCCCCCCGCACTAGCCTCCATTGCAACCAAGTGGCATTTGCTGTATTTGTTTCACTAACGACTTTTCTGTGTAACATTACGTTTGATTCTTCTTCTTTTTGTGTATGAGTAAAATTATATTAAAGAAGAATTAATAAAAGTTTAAAAAGGGGGGAAGCAGGCGGTTGTAAGCGGCGGCGGAATCGCGGGGGGGTTCCGCGCGAGGTTTTGCATTATTAGGGAAAAATTAAGCGGGGCGCTGGCGGATTTGGAACTTTTCCATCCGGCGATGTTTTATTATCCCCGAACGGCGGGGCCGAGCGGCATTAGACACGCTTGATCGTTTTTATTGCCGCCAACCTCCCTGGACGGTATAATAAAGTCGATGTTAAATATTTAGCAGACTAGGGTTGGGAGCTGCTTATTCTTCTTCGCCTCTTTCCACGGCGGCCCGCGGGAACTCGCCGTTTTGCGCTGTTTCATATTTATTTTTCTCGGAAGGGCGGTCCCCTGTATCGCCTCGCTAAATATTTTACGGACCGTTATTAGCGGCGATTCTCGCTCCTCTATTTGCCTCCACTACTTAACCGAACTTTCATAATTTCGAGTTTCCTTTAATACGCCTAAATATTTGCCAGGGCTGTTTGCAGCGCAAACACCGTAAATATGTTGGAATAAATAAGCTGCGCAGGTTCTAATTGCTTTACCTAAATACGCCAAATACGGGGCGTTTCTCAAATAAGTGCGTCCATTCAAAGGAGTAACAGAGGAAGTGAAAATAAACGAGTTTTATTAAGCAACATTTGGTCTAAAATCTAATACTTCCAAGATAAACAAGTGCGCAAGTCAAAGAAACAAAAAAAATTTAAAACCGGCCCTGTTATGTTGAGTGCACGTAGCAATTTCAAAGACGTCGCCTCGCAACGTTTTTTTCCATTCGAAATGTTTACCTTTAAACACTTTTTTAGGTGCTTAGGTGTTGAAACACTACTGGGATTGGAGTCAATTAAAAAATTATATGCTTAATATATATCCCCAAACGAAAAAATCTATTGGGTTCAAATCGGGACTTCGCGATGGCCATTGCGTCATTTATGTGGAAAACGAGTGTATAAAAAGTCACAAACATTTCGGTAAATACCTGGAGGGGCACCTTCGTGCACGAAAACCATGCTAGCATGCGTATGTAACGCAACGTCATCTTTAATATACCATGGAAGGTATTTATTGGAAACCTCACACCAGGGGTTCAGAGCTAGTAATTTTCCATAAATCTCAAAGTTATTTTACAAACCGGCAGCAAATACGTTAGGTATCGAACAACACGTTCAAATGCACGAGCGTCACATAGTAAGAAAAAAATGTTATTAACAATTTACGTAGCAAAAAATGCTTTTTTATCAGTTTTTCTTCAATATCTCGGTTGGATAGCACTCTGCGAAGAAAACATCATTTATTTGTGTTCTAAATAAAATTTTCTACAATATGGAATCGCAACCACACTAAACTTTGCGAAGTTATTGCATTGTAAACAGTTGAATAGTAGAATGATGCAGAGTCGGCCTGAGTTTTGCGTAATAATTCTTGATTAATTTTATGGAACAGATATACTTTAGACCACAAGTTACTCAATATTGTTTTTATTGGTTTGCTATTGGATATCTCAAGAAATGGACGGATAGGATGAAATTTTCTGAAAATTTTCAATATACAGTTAGTTCATTAATTTCGAGAAATAAAATCAAGTGAAGTTTAAATAGTCGTAAATAAAATATAAAGAGATGGAACACTATGTCTACAAGGTGTCATATGTGCACAATCTCAGGGGACGTTAAAATAAAAGTTCCTATAAAAATTTTCTCTAGAGATTTTTTTAATAACGTTTAAAATACTTTGTGTAATTTAATTAATTTTAGGAAAAAAACAAATGTAAATAAAAGTGGCATTTTTTTAGATAGGCACAGAAAGAATGCAAATTTTATCGGTTTATTTCTCTTTATGGATGTAGGTAATAAAAATCATATTAAAAAAATAGTTTTTTCTCGAAAGCAGCTCATTTTATCGATATCAACCAAGAGTGCCTTTTTTAGTTCAAGATTCAAGCTATCTAAAAATATCAAATGAGCCAAATCGTTTTCTTGGGTCAAGTTTTAAGGAGTCTCATCTGTTGTCAATCGTATTAAAAAATAATTAAATTACACAAAGTATTTTAGAAGTTATTAAAAAAAATTCGAATTTCAGAGACGTCCTTTCGGAGCCTGTATCTTCGTAGGAGGGCCTCTAGGGAAAATTTTTAAAGGGACTTGTCATGTTATTTTAACGTCCCCAGTATAAATCCGAGAGATTGCCCACATATTCTGGGACACCCTGTATATACAGGGTGATTCACAAATGGCGACCAAGAATGAAACCTCGTATTTTTGGTGAATTTTAAAGGGAGTCTTTCCTATAAAGTTTTTATCTAGGACGCTTCGTTAAAAAGATACAGGGTGTTAAACTTCAAAAAATATTTTTAATTTTTTTTAAATAATTTATAAACTAGTAAGTGAAATAATTTCAAATTGGGCACATGTATTTATGTAAACTTACATATTCCTGTGACGGAGATACAAAGTATCGGTGGCATATTTTACTAAATAAAATAGTACGCCACTGCTTTATGGTAACAACCATGATATTTTCGAATTCGTTTTTCAATTTTCTACAAATTAGGAACTACTCTTATGTTTTTCGAAGGAAGCCTGATTTTCGAGTAAAACTTAAAAAACCAACTGAAAACACTTTTACTTAAATGACATGACAAGCACTAATCAATCGGTTATTTATTCGAATAAAGAAATTGATAATATTAGTCATCATTTTAATGATTTTATTTGAGTAAATGCTCAAAAATACCTCCATTTCCACGAACACATGCCCGACATCTTTTTAATAACGAAAATGTAATTTGTTCGAAATTTATTGTTGCTTGCATCTGATGAAAAGCATTATTAATTCTTTCTTCTAAATGCTCAGAATGTCAAAGTTGCTATCGCAGCCCACTATGTAATTTTAGTTAGTTTTTTAAGTTTTACTTGAAAATTAGGTTTTTTTCGAAAAACAACAAGAGGGTAGTAATTTGTAGAAAATTGAAAGATGAATCCTAAAATATGGTGGTTACTGTAAAGCAGTGGCGTACTATTTTATTTAGAGAAATATGCCACCGATACCCTGTATCTCCGCCACTGGAGCATGTAAATTTTAGAAAAAAAACCCTCAGATTTTGGACAATGTATACATTAATACACGTGCCTAATTTCAAATTATTTCACTTACTAGTTTTTAAATTATTTAAAAAAATTAAAAATATTTTTTGAAATTTAACACCCTGTATTTTCTTAACAAAGCGTCCTATATAAAAACTTTATAGGAAAAATTCATCAAAGAATACGAGGTTTCATTTTTGATCATCATGTGTATCACCCTTTATAATTTGTCAGTGCCTAATCGTAAAATATTAAAATAAGAATTTTCAAATCTGAATTCAAAACACCAAATTCTGTTTGTCGCTTACGTGTGTCTTAAATTCGGAATTAGAGGTACGTGTAGAAACTCCGCAAGCCTGTGTACGTGTTTGCATAAAATTTGTCGGGCATGTCTAGAAACTGTTAATGGTGTAGTAGAAAATCCTTGTGTGGTTAACATCTAAACGTGATTAAGTCATTTCCTTTACGCAGCTCTTAATAACATAATTATAGCCAATTTTTCCACCGGGCGTGCGATGGTACAGTTAAATGTTAATGACACCGACACGACTCCGGCCGGGGAATTTTTAATAGCGCGACTTTGGACCGTAATTAGGTGTCGGTGAGACAGCGAAAAGGTAACTGCGAAAAAAGTAGGCACTAATTCGGAATTAAACGAATTGTTGTGTCTTAATCTTGGCCACTATAGGTGCCAACAAAGGGAGAACTGTGAGTCACGGACTTGTCAAAAATTTATACGAAACACTTAAATGAAGTTAATAAATAAGAGTATTACTTTTTTTCGTTTATCACATTTCGAAAATTTACTCCAGTTTCCAATTCAATTCAGAAGCACGTATTGACAGACAAAATGACCCACTACGTACATCTCAAGGCGCAAAGCGAGAAACCAGAATTTCGCCGATGTTTTGAATCTTTACCAAAGATCCCCTACGAAGCCCTAATTGCCGCCAAGCACCATTAGCAGTAGCAGACGATGTTAACAGAACACGCTGCACGCCACAGAGACACCGCCTACACAGCGCGAGAACCTGCAAATTTTCAACTCAGTTCCGAATAGAAATTGAGATATTTCCAAATATTACCTAGGATTATAAATTACCAAAATTAGTTACATGTCACATCATTCCATGACGGGCGTTTTTTCAGGAGAAGCAATTTCATAATCCAACGCGAAGACTCATGAATGTATCCCCGCGGAGTCAGCGTAGACTGTGTTCAATCGTCAACCCGATTAAAATTATTAACCAGAGACAAACATCTGCCCATTACACTAGTACTAGTACAAATTTTCATGTTTGTATTGTATAAAGCTACATTAATTTATTGTAAGTTTACAAATATTTCAATAAATCTCGCAATTTTTATAAAATTCAAATCTGTGTTAAAATCTTGTACATACAGAGTTGTAGTGCTAAATAAACAACAGTGCAAAAGTGGATCAGTCGGAAGTGTTATAGGCAAAACAATTAGAGAGACCTTACCCCTCGCCACCGATGGAAGAAGAACGACAAGCGCCCTCAAGCGTCCGTTGAGGTTGGCGTGAAGACGAATCATCCCGTTCTCTTCGTTGACCGGAGAAGAAGACTAAAATCCCAGCACCGCGAGCAACCCCTGACAATCTCGACAAATCTGTCGATCAATCTAATATTAGAGGTATGAAAATGCAGAAACACCTTAATCCCCGACGTGGCGCCTAACGTGGGACTCTAATGTCCAAAATGCCAAGAGATAACAATATTTCGGTTTTCATCAAATTAATATTCAAGTGGGGGAGGAGGTGTAGATTAAAAATGACGATTTGTATTTCTGTGAAATGTTGCGTGGCAATTTTTCCACAACAAAAATTGGTGTCAAATGTAAATTCTAAAATATTAATCATCATGTGTCCTTTTCCTTGTAAAATAACTCGAATAAATGGTGTGAATATTCAAGTACGTTTATTTTCGTCCACATAATATGAAAAATATAAATTGTCTTTACAAAGACATAGACAAATAAGCTTCTCTAGGAAACACTATTGCATATTTCACTTTATCTCGCACTATCAAATGTGCCTGATGTGTCAAACAGCTTTAGCTAATTCACATAGAAGTAGATAAAGCTGGTACCTAATTGTTCTTTTCTACAAAATACATATACTACACAACATACATATTAATGTACTACGTTTCAGTAAATTTATGTTGATGTTTGGTTACCCCAAAAACACTCCTATACAAAATTATTTTCATTGAAACATCTTAAATTTCTTTTAGTCATCTTCTTAAAGTCTTAAGTCTTCTTAAGTCATCTTAAAAATCTTAAAAGAGAAAAACAGATGTCCAAAAAAATTAAATAAAATATTTACTGATTTCAATTAATTAAATTAAGTAATTTAAGACTATCAACTTTAGAAATAAAAATCAATCATGATTACGGCAAACCGCACACCGTAGTAAGCTTTTGATTTATGCCAGACTACCTATTTGTAAACATGTACGTATTTACATAAAGCAATGTTTTAAATAAGTATTTAAAATAAAAACGTTTTTGTAGAATGTAACAAAACTGATGTAGAATAAATTTTATATCAGCACAATCTCAAAAATTTTGACATTTCTTTTATCCTGACACCAATCCCATATACAATTTTTGCCACATACAAACTTTCATTGCACAAAAAATATACTTTATACAGGGTGATTCACTTTTTATGATTGGGACTTTAACCATCGATAGATCTCGTCAAAACAATGTCAGTTTGAAGTATACACTTTTTATTCCAAAGGCTTCGTTTTAGAGATGAAAAAAAATATTTTTTTTTTGGTTTTTATTTATTTCTTAAACTATGAATGCCATCTGTTTTATATCTATTGTGAAAAGTACGAATGAAAAGCTCTATCGACTTTACAAATTGTTGTGAAAATAGATCAATCATAGGCGTCCGTAAGGGGCTCTGATAACCCCTATTTTTAATATAATTTGTATGCCACTGGAAATTGTTCAAAATGAATATATATTTTTTTACATTACGGTTTATTCTACAACAAAAAGGTCTCTTACTATTTTTAAAAGAAATGCTTGGTTTTTTGAGGAAAATATCTTCTTATGGATTCATTACATGTGAAATGATTAAGTTTTTCAAACAAAGAAGATTTAAATACTTTACTCGATGAGTTACCACTACTTCTTAGGAGAAATATGTCGATTCAGATGAATGGCGTTCTGGCTCATTGTGATCCTGAAATTAGGTAGTGACTCGGTGAGCATCGTTGGATCTCGAGCGATGCACTAGCAACAAATTTTTAACAATGTTTTGAATAGCAAACATGTTTATTATTCTAGACTTACAAAATGGTTATGTACATAACATGTAAACGGGTGCTATACAATGCAATTACATGTTTAACGTTGAAATTCGATCAATAATTCAGACAAAACTATTTGGCTTTACAGACCTTTTGAGCCTGTTGCATGAAAGTCCCAGTATAGCACTCGGACTTATTTCTCTCGAGATAAGCAAAGACGACTTCAAAGTATTGAATTTAGGTCGTGTACTCACACTGGCCAGAGACTTTCGCTCTGGTTACCAAACTGCGAGATCCTAGGGTCGACGTTCAATCAGAATTTGAGGTGGCTTCGCGAATTGACGGGGACTGCTATTCGACTTGAATTCTCTCCAGATTTGTGCGATTCATGACAACTCGGTATCGTGTCCCAGCATGAACTTCGTAACATTTCTGATATTTCCCCGGAAAAATTCGTAACTGCGGTGAAACTTTGGGCTTCCCGCGAAGGTCGTAGGCGGTTGCTCTGCCAAAAGCATCGATGTCGTCTGCTGCGGCTTGGTTGTTTGGAACAGTTTCGGCTATTGAATTCGAAAGATAGGTAAAAACAAGGATCGACTAAAAGCCCTAGTGCATCAGCAACTACTTCTGGCTGGGTTTTCTGCGCGTAGGATCGTTGCAAACGCCAGATAAAATTGTTGAGTATCTGCAAAAAATTCTTTAACGTCTTCAATTTTTTCAATGTTTTTAAATCTCATCATTCACATTTTCCTGAACGTATTTTGTTTATGTCTCTAATTTCTTCTTCTTCGATCAATTTATTGTGTTGAAAATTGTATGACAAGTTTTAACATGGCGGTGGGAATAGTTCAGCAAGTTCGAGGAAGGGCCGTAATCATCCTCGCCGCCAATTGACATCTCAAGTACGGCCGACCCAGATCTCCGACAGGAATTCTTCGTCCGCATCAATATTAATTAAGTTGCTAATTGGATACGGAGGAGGCGAGCAAGGCCTTGCGGTCATCCGGGAATGCGGCGGCGGCGGTGCTTCCAAAATGAACCCTTGTTTAATAGCCTTACCGCAAAGACCCGAGAGCCGGCCCGCGGTCTCAGTTAGCGGTGGACGGTCAGCCGACGCGCCACTTGGTCACTGGCGGCGGCCCCGACGCCGCCTCCGGGGTTTTATCTCCAACTCGCTTTAATTATTCCCTCGGGTCGGGGATAAATAGCGCTGTTTGGCCCGATATGCAAAAGGGAGGACGGCTCTGCGGGTTTAAATCTCTCGGATTTCGGGCGACCGTCGAATTCTGCTCGCATTAAGGCGGAAATGATATCGAAAGGACGGGAAAGGGAAGCTACGGAAGCGCGGAAGTTAATAAAAACGAATTTGTTGCCAAAATTAAATGGAAATCGTAAATAAATTATTCTCGCTATAAACGAAAATCCTAAGGTGTGTGGGGACTTTAGAGTTGAGTGTGTGGACCGCTTTATAAACCTTTATGGAACTATTAGCTAAATCATTCCCTGTACGGAGTGTTCTAACATTTCCTGCACCATGAAATTATTACAGAGAAGCGTTTTGGAATTATTTAGAAACAAGATAAGATTATTTGGATGAAGATATGTTTAATTAAAATAATAATAATAATAATTAGTTAATCAAATTTTGTTCCAAGAATTTGTGATAGATAAACTTTGACACGCCCTGTATAAACCAGAATCCAGGAACGTAGGAATTGACGAATTCAAAGAACAGAAAAGCAAACGCAATAACTCGTAATTAATCGCATATTCTTCATTTAAAAGTTAGATTCATTACAGTGCACGTTAAAATGTCTCTACGGAGTTTATACGCCCCGTTGGCTCCGGTTCTTCATCCGATCCAACATTATTTCCATCTCATAACCGCGAGACTTGTTTTTCACTCCGAGCTCGCCGCTCACAAATCTGTTTGTATTAAATTATGTAAATAAATAGAGCGGTAAGGAGATACCTGTATTATTTTAGGCTGTCAAGATATCCATCTAAATTCCTATTAGAAATCTTAATGGGGTGTTAATGGAAGGGAAGTTCCCCTTCTGACGTCCACAGAAATTAAAAGGGGTGCTAGATTGCTAACGCTAGATACAGCTTGCTGGTAAAGCGCTGGTAAATTGTATAATGAATGGTTATTCACAGTGGAGTACGATACAGAGTGTCCTAAGTTAAAAAGCACGAACTCCCTAACATAACCTTACCTAACTTTTCAGAATAGACCTTTTTAGTAGTGACGTCACATATGCCAAATAATAGGCAACTCCATAACACACATTGTCATGAAGAATTTCCCAATATTTTCACTAAATCGAGTTTCGACCTTATGTACTTTGGACATATGTGCCAAAAAAATGTCTTCTTTGTCATAATCTTAAATATCGCGATATTCTGTTAATATTAGAAATATTTAAGAAGTTTCAAACCCCAAGTGTCAAACTAAAAGAATTAGGAACTTATAGAATTTATATATTTAAATTTATAGAACAATATTGACTTTTATAGTAATTAATAAATTAAAATTATATCAATATTACTGAGCATGCGCATTAAAAATAATTTCATGTAAGCGTAGTAGCTTCGCAAAAGGATATTATTCAAGAAAAGTTTTGTATTGGTTAAGAGTACGTCTATAATAAACCACTTGAAGAGAAAAAACACTTGACTGACACAGCACAACACCAAGAAAAACAATAAAAATACTTAGTAGAACTAGAAAATGCTAAAATTAATCAAAAGAAGAGAAAATACGCTAATGTTGATAGCGATTATATATCAACAAGATCTCATCTGCGTATGAGGCTATTCTTTCAGAGCATGCGCATTAGCAATAACACGGCTAATGTTACATTTTTACTTTATTTAAATTTATTCTCTTATATCGTTTTTTGTAAGTTTTAAGGACATTAGTGTATTTATTTTACCAAACACTTGGTGGTTGTTCTTAAATACTTCC
Organism: Anoplophora glabripennis; assembly: GCF_000390285.2. Classification (NCBI taxonomy): domain Eukaryota; kingdom Metazoa; phylum Arthropoda; class Insecta; order Coleoptera; family Cerambycidae; genus Anoplophora; species Anoplophora glabripennis. Next base: position 1,397,679 of record NW_019416226.1, on the reverse strand, counting down.
AAATCCTTGTAAAAATAAATTCATTTGAAACTTCATTTTTTAGACCAGGAAATATAGAGTTGGGCGCGACTTTTTGTTTCGGCATGCTGAATTTATCACTATAGATGCTAGATATTATGTACAACAACATATTAGTTTCCACAATCATAAAAATGGGGGGAAGATTGTTTACAGGCTGGTTAATTGTATAATTTTTACGTAAATTTACGTTTTTCGCTTATAACTTTTTTCCGTTCATTTCCACGAGAAAACAGTAAAATACTTTTTTTCATCTTCAAAAGACCTACAAAACTAGCTCTCGAGCGCCGAAAAGTATTGATTAGATCAAAAGTTATAAACAGAAGAAGTTTATTTATAACTTTTGAATTGAACATTTATAAACTGCGTTATTATTACCAGAACGTTTTGGCAGCACATCCTCTCATTCCTTATCACTGTCTAATAACTCACACGAAATCTGGAATCGGTAAGTTGAATAGTTTACAAGTTACGGCCTTATAAACAAATTAACTAATTATTAGTCTGGACGATCCCGAGCATCTTCCACAATCGCATTAATTTTTTTCATTGTAGATTTCATAATAATACATTGAAATTTGTCATTTTTTTTTAAATTTCAAATTTGTATCCTGGAAAGTTTTTTATTTTTTAGCCTTAGTTGCAAAATTAAATATACGACGCACGCGCGTTACATAGTTTTATATTATTACACATTCGGAAAGCTTATGAAAAAAGCATTAAGTTAAATAAAATCGTCAAGATTTGTTGAAAAATAACGGAGTTACAGACTGTCAAATATATTATTTTCAAGCGGATTTAGCTTTTTTAACGGCAGGTCTATGAATATTATCGTCATTTTCTTCAGACTCGCTGTCGTTCGATCCCCCCACCCTTCCGCCGCGCCACGGTTTGCCGAAAATCAAGCGACCCACTGACTTTTGACAATACTTCTTATGCACTTAACATACTTCCACAAATAAAATATTTTTATCTGGGAAAGTACTCGGTTCGCCGGTTATGACAGTATTTTTTTTGCCGCTACCAACCTAATTTGTTTAACAATAGGCCGTCAACTTTGACAGTCTGTAACTCCGTTGTTTTTCAACGAATCTTGACGATTTTTTTAACTTAAAGCTCTTTTGATCAGCTTTCCGAATATGTAATAATATACAACTATATCGCGCTCGTGAGTTATATATTTAATTTTGCAACTAAGGCTAAAAAATAAAAAAAATTTCCAGGTTGCAAATTTGAAATTAAAAACAAAATGATAGATTTCAATGGATTATTATGAAATGTACCATGAAAAAAATCAGTGCGATTGTGGAAGATGCTCTGGATCGTCCAGACTAATAATTAGTTAATTTGTTTATAAGGCCATAACTTGTAAACTATTCAACTTACCGATTCCAGATTTTGTGTGAGTTATTAGACAGTGATGAGGAATAAGAGGATGCGATGCCAAAACATTCTGGTAATAATAACGCAGTTTATAAATGTTTAATTCAAAAGTCATACTTCAAACTTCTTCTGTTTATAACTTTTGATATAATCAATATTTTTTGACGTTCGAGGGCTAGTTTTGTAGGTCTTTTGAAGACGAAAAAAAAAGTACATTACTGTTTTCTCGTGGAAATGAACGGAAAAATATTAGAAGCAAAAAACTTGAATTTACGTAAAAATAATACAAATAACCAGCCTGTAAACAATCTTCCAATGTTGTTGTAGGTAAATAATATTTAGCATCTATAGTGATAAATTCAGCTTGCCGAAACAAAAATTCGCTAAATGGCATTTCCCAGCTCTTTTTCCTGGCCTATTTTATAGTATCTATGTAAATAGTACACAAGGGTCAGATTCGGTCTATACAATTTCAACTATGCCAATTTGTTGCGGGTTGTCTAAATATGTGACGTCACAAAGAGTCTATTGAGTCCTATCAAAAAAAGTTTCAAATGAAAGTTGTACATATCAAGAAGCCAATATGATGGTAGCCTTGCATTTGACTTTGGCCTTAACTTTCAAGGTCAACTTTAAATAGAACACCCTATTTTTTATGCCAGCGATCGATAGACATATTTTACGGGCAAACAAATAAATATAATGATATTGCTGATACAACTCAGTGCTAAACGGGACTAGGGTTTCTGGTTGAGACTTCTCGAAGCGTGAATTCCCGGGAAGTCTGGCCTTACTTGAGACGAGAAAAAAGTGTCGAGAAATCGAGAACTTTAAAAATCACGCGCGTCTTAATTTCTTGATTGGAATTCGTTTCGTTAATGCGTTCAATTCGTTTCTCGACAAATAACTTAGCGGTTAAAGTTGTTTCTCGACTAGCTCATGATTTATTTATTTTAAGTTTTTAAGGCTTTAGTTTACTTTGACGATTCTTATTTGTTTAATGTACCTTGTTATAAGTCTGTGTAGAAATCTTATTATAAGCAGATACTTAATGTTGATGTTGATTCTGAAAATATTTAGTTTCTGTTCCTTTAGTTGATTATTTTATTTTTGTTTTGTTAATTAAAAGATTGTGATTATAAGTGATAAATTAATAGGAAGAACGCTTCTTTAAATTAAAGCTTGTTTTTTTTTAAGATTTCTTCAATTAAATTCCTTATTTACTATTTGTTTAATTAAAAGACTGTATGATTAATGATTATTAATTGGAAGAAAGCTACGATTCAAAAACATTGAAATAAACATAAGTATAATGAAAGTGTTTAATAAAAAAACAAGTTAAAGGTTTTTAAGAAGATACTTAAAGTTTAATTTAGTTTTGTGAGTAGAAGTAGAAACATATAAGTAATTAATAAAAATACTGAATAAATAATAAATGTTAATGATGATTGTTAAGTATAATAGCATGTTTATACGTCGCATTACAATACCAAAATTGTGACTTTTTAAGTTTTAGAAATTTCTCAAGAATTCAAGAATTCCCGGGAATTCCTAGTCGAGAATTCTCGAGTCACGAGAAAAAAGTAGGCTGAGAAATCAGAAACCCTAACCGGGACATATTGTCCATAAAGAAGTTGTTTCTTGCAATACCTTCAATTAAAAAAATTTCTTCCCATACTTTTTAGCGAAAAACGTTTTTGGAGATAAAATTTAGTGTAAAACATTTACAGAGAGTTCGCTTTAAGACGCCGTTCGGAAGTTAATTGCAGTTTGCCTGAGGAGTGATGAAACCCAAGGTGAAACATCGCATGTGTGTTGAAAGCGGCATGAAACCACACAGACGGCGGCGCAAAAAGGGGGGAAACAAAAATGAGGAATCTACCGAGCCTGGCCGTAATTGAAGGAGTCTATTTAATCGCAGCCATCTCAGCGCCGATGTGAAACCGATTGCAAAACGACATTAATCTAAATAAGGCAGCGTATAATAAATGCCGTGCAATCAGCGACTCAATAAGCATAATTAGTAAATATTCTACTCTAGTTGTTTTACACGAAACAAAAAATATTCACACGTAATTACAAGGTGAACAGCATAAAATTACATGCAGGAGAAAATAAAAAAACAACTTGCAACACTCCATTGTTGATTACATAGAAAAATCATTCTCACCGTAAGTATTCAGGGCTTAATGGTATGTTATTTAACGGCCGTTCAGGGTAATAGAAATTACGAAAACTGCAGGCCGACAATTAGGAGATCACGTGCAGAATAATCGCGGTCGCAAACATGTGATTAGACTAATAACCGGGGGAGAGAGAGACACGGCGCGAAGCGGACATGCAGCGTGTCGGATGGAGCCAGAAATTGTCCGCCGCACCGTTAGGCGAATACCGCCACGTAATCATTAATTGATTCTATTGTCGTACGATACTTTCGAAAATTCACTCATGTTTCCAATTAAATTCAAAAAACCTCCCAGACGCCCTTACAAGTCCCGCCAAAAACATGTAACCATAGACAAGGACTTTCTAAACGCACTTCCGTAAAAATTCAATTTACTTTCGAAATTTTGGGAAACAAAACATTTCCAAATGTAACGAAATTCGAACCGAGTCAACTGAGATAAGAAAGTTATAAATCCTTCTATGCCTAATCGACGAGTCTGGACTTCTGCGTCAGTAATTCATTGCACACAGCACAACATATCTTCCCTCCTAGCGGTCAGACTGTGTGTTAAATGATTCGTAACGTAACCGATAAACGGTAACTGGTTTACGCACCAAAACTGCAATTACAGACCGCATTAGTGCATTTACATTCTGCAATTACTCCGCTGGGAATCGACCGGTAACATGAGATCCCGAGCCCTAAAAATCGCAAATGTGCCTGCCGTAAATTGGATATCTTAGTCGGTAGCTGCGTATAGTTCGTTTCGAAGCACCGCGAGGAATAGAAGTTAATGTCTGGAAAATTATTGTCCCGAATTGGTTAGGATGTTTCACAGGGATCGGTTTTTTCCGTTATACAGGATGTTAATGGACGTACGTCAAATATTTTTGCCACATGTCCGTTATGTCAAAATGAGGTAAATACACGAAGTTCTGTTGAGTAAAATGTAATTTTAAAATCTGACTAACCTCAACATTGCAAGGAGCCACTTTTTGAAAACTGCTGATTTTCATAGATGGTCGATGTACCCACCATTTGCTTGCACACAAGCTTCAGCGCGACGTATCCAATTCGCTTGCACGCGTTGCAACATTGTCACATCCTCAGGACCGGTGGGGACATCTAGGCTGCCGCGGCCTATCCAGCGGTAGGGAAAAGTAATGTTTAGAAAGTCGCGCACTTTCCGTCATGCAGTAACCACAATTTTTGCCGAACATTTAATGGCAATGGCAAAAGGTCCTATTAAAGTGTCATTAACGATACCGGCCCACATCTTCACTGAAAACTGTCGCTGAAATTCACCGCGACGTATTTCATGTGGATTTTCGATAGTCCAGTGGTGAGTGTTGTGGACGTTACTTTAGAGTTTACATAAATGTAATAAATTTTGACTTTTAACATCTTTTTCCTTCGATTGTACCCCTTCAATTACCTGTATCGGCGACACTGCTTTTCAGAAGGAAACCGTTTGCACATTATTCTTAACGCACAGTTGATGTTTACTCGCGTACAAATTTTGACATTTTTAGCTTCAGCCGATTTAAACATAATTAAGTAAAATCATTTGGAACTTCAACAAACTATATCTCGAAAACAGAGCTTTTAGCACACAAGTTTTTTTGAAACATGAACGGGACGCCCTGTATATTAGTCCATACATTTTGGTTGACTATATCTTATATACGGCATTGTATTTCTAAGTTAAATATAAAATTATACTACTTTAATATTAAAAGGACATAAATCAACAGTAAACACTTACGATTTGGTTAACTGTGAAATTACTTTGTTAAATAGTAATAAACAAGAGAGACTTGTAGGAAATTACTACAGTAGTACATTTAATATAGTGTAACATTATCAAATTATTATTATAATATCCAGATATATAAATATTTAGGAAAAATCAAGCCAACGAAAATGATTTGTTGCAGACTAATATTTCTCTCAGTGTACGGAAAAACTGGTTCGTTAATTTCAGTTTCCGTATTCAACAAGCTTCTGTAGAGCTGGTAAAGTACAACCAACAATAAATTTATAATTTATTTACTGCCTCCATTTTATTATACCAACAGCCATTCCGGGGGGCCGATAAAAAGCAAACAACAAGCCCCGACATCCATCAAGAGAACTACCATTTCTTTTTTCGATAAAATTTATTAAGGATTGTCAGCACCCTTCGCCAGGACGTAAGTTGGCTCGAAGTCGTCAAAAGCTCGTATATAAACAAGTATGGCTATCAAGATAACGATACGGAATAAACATTTTACATTTCTCATGAGATCGTATCAGAAACACGCGACTGCAGAGCCATTATACCAAAAGAGGTTCGAGAAAACGAAATTATGTAAATGGGCACCGTTACTGGAATATTATTAGGACTCTTTAAAAGTCATTTAAATTCATTAATCCGATTATAAAAATAAAATTTAATGCGGCTAATAAATATTAAACTTTCTGTTAGTCGTACGTCCTATTCGGTGACGCTGTTTGTTTCGTAATTAGGTTTCCCACCTAATTACAGTTCGGGCAGTTTTGAAACTCTCACGCGCCGTTTTCAAATTTTAGTCAGGATTGCCAATATGCCAAAAATATAGGGCCTAACATTTGTATTTATCTTTTAGTAAATGTTGTGCAAAACCATACTTATCGTATCAACTTCGATGTCACCTGTTACGTGGGTGTTGTATAATAATGAAAACGTGTTATTGACAGTTGGTAGAATGAAGCGCAAAAACAAACGCTTAGGTGGGGAATTCTGGAAGGAAGTCTAGATAGTTGAAGTGAGAACAGTGTGGAGATGGGGAGTAAGACGATCGGCGGGCAGTGTGTCAAAAATAGTGAAAAATCAAAGTGTTTAACCGGTATTAGTTAGCATGTAATTTTTATCTAAGTACTTTGTTGTTAATTGTTCTATGCAATCTTATGCTTGTGATGATTACAGATGTTTCATGATAAAAATTCTGTGTATGTTTAGCCTTCATTGTCTTACGCTCAGGGGAAGATAAAATTGTTACAATTATTATTAAAGATTGCTCATTATTTATTACATGTTAAAATATGTATATACTGTCGTGACTGCCCAGATATTGCAATAACAACTCCTTTGTTTAAGAGCCTTGTTGAATTCACTAACATTTTCGCCCTTGAGGGACGAATCCGGAAAAAGAGAATAATTAAATACAAAAAAAGAATTGCTAAAACAGATCTTCCGAAATCTCAATTCATAGCTGGATTGCCTCCCGTATTAGTACCTTCCGGCCCTGCCGGCTAACTAACACCAAACCTCTTCAGTTTTACTTGGAAGTGTGTATGTCTAATTCGAGTGAGATGATCTTTAGTGACACATTAAATGAGTCAGGTCTTATTTATCATTAGCAAAGGATCCTAGTTCATGCCTTTGGTTAGCGGTTGTTTTGTATTTATATTTGGGTAGTTAGAGCAACGATCGTGGGTTTCTCTGCCATGCTTTTTCCCCACAGGAGCTCTAGGTGAGCTTGGCACTCTCATTTTATGTTAAATTATTGTTAAATGTTTTATTGTTCTTTCTATTTGTCACATTTAATTTGGAGACCGTTGTACGTAAATAAAAAAGTTAGGTGTATTTACTCTGCTTTTGTTTTATAAAATTAAACCATACTTCCCCTCTTTAAAGTTAGTAGCCAGCGCCTTCCGGTCAATGAAAAATAGATGTATACCACGTAGGTATTCCTTATGACGATCACATATTTTTGGCCACAACTACGTTTATATTTTTTTCGTTCGAACCCGGGGTTGTTACACTACAATGTGGTTATATTATTCCACCAAAATGTAGAGCAGTAGTCTCATTTAGCACATTTTTTAAATACACATTCTGGCCCTGGTTAATGAGTTGTAAAACATCAGGGACGATGTTCGAACACATCTCATGATGGATTCGCAGAGGTTCTGCAGCCGTCTCCGCCTTAAAGTTGTATGGGTCGTCTGGATTTGGTCGTCTCGAACAGGTTGTCGGCCTGTGATTGAGTGTTGTGTAGCGAATTTTCGAAGACCTCCTTAATAATATCGCCAATAAATATATCAACGCAAAGAAATAGATATTTTGATCTTTGATGACACAAAAATATTGCTAAACCAGGAATCCTGGTTAGAAACCTAAAATGACGAATTAATCGCCCTCCGCCGCATTTATTATTGTCATTGCAGTTTTATGCCAGTGTGGGTTAATGTGGGGTTATTATGTGGGTCGCGTAAGTCAATTATATACATCAGCAGTTCGCGATTATACATTTCGCTTGTGTCCGACGATGATTACGGCCGTCTTTAAGTGCGGCTATTAATGCCGTATCAGGCAACAATACGTATCGCTGAAAAGAAAATTATCGTGGGTAATGGTCCCAGCTCGAGGGCCCGGCCGCCCCCTACAGGGCGTCATAACATTCACGGCCGGATCAATAGTTGCTTTCTTAATAATTTGAACGGCCTTGAATCTATTCACTGGATCAACCTGTTATCGTGGAACTATGTTTTTCCTTGGCGTTTCAGACGCCCCACGTAGGGCGCCATGTCGCAAAACTAAATTTTGTCTAGCTTTAACATCTCTGTCAAATTTTCGCTCAACTTTCATAATAACGAAAGTGAAAACCATGTCCAAGGGGATCCAAATGACCTTCCACGGTAAATTAAATTTTTGACTATGTTTCGAAAATTTCCAGCAATGTTCCTTAATAATCGTGCATTATTATTAAGTTTCGTAAGTGTCTAACATTTTGTTTCAATTAAGTGCCGCCTACTCATTATGCACGAAAAAATGGCAAATATCCCAGCGATCCGCATCTCGCTTCGTATTCGTGTTCCCCATCGCGATAAGATTCGATCGCGAGTAAGTACTGAAACAACACAAACAACAGTCAACAAATATCTCCCATTAATTACAGCGCTATCTCGCACAGATCGCCGGTAAGAGATAATTAAAGCAACCGAATTATTACATATTTTCAAGTTCACAAAAACCATCCTGTAATTTAGATTAAGTGGCCGATAAGTCCCTAAACGATCCACCACAATAAAGAGATAACGATAAACGAGTTAGCGTTATCTGGGCTTGTCATCGGCCGATCATCGAGTGGGTCTCTAAAAATAATTCTAATTGCGCGGGTATCTAGGACAAAACGGTCGGTGGTGGAGAGAGCTGGTGCGCTTAGAGGATGCGGATTGCATTCTTTTAGGCGTTCGATGGGGATTTTATAGACGGATATAAATGTTTAACTGCCAGCTGCCAGAGAGTGTCAATTCTTGGTTTATTTATAACTGAGATCTTTATAGCTCTATAACAGCATCTCGAGTTGCTCAGGAAATTCACCAGATGATAAACTTTAGCATCGACGAGTAGAACTGTTTAAAAGTAACTTTTTTTCTGGCAGGTTTTCTGATATGTACAATTACACAGTCACACAACAAAAAGTTGTCTGTACTTTTCATGCGACATTTATGTTATCCGCAATATTTTTGCTTCCTGATCACGAACCCGGTGTCAGAATTCAGCTATCACATCACAGGAATTTCCTAACCTCAAAAATAGGAAACATTGTCATTTATATGGTTAAGACCCCGCTGAATCTGAATCCGCGGTTAGAATTGACGGTTCTTTTTCTAATCTCAAAAAAAAACGGGTCAATTAAGGTCAGATATCACGAATTTTCAAAAAATAACAGATTCGCGCCAAATTTGGTGTACGGGGGTTTTCGGCATCGCTGATCATGCATTCCAGGTCAATTTTGCAAAATTCAAGATGGCGGATCCAAGATGTCCGACCAAATTTTCAAAAAATAACACATTTGGTATACGAGGGTTTTCTGGGTCACTGATTACGAATCCGAGAGCAGATTTACAAAATTCAATCAATTACCTATGTACTTTATTACCTGAGATTAGGCAGAAAACCCGTGAATAGGTCTTTTACAGGAAGAAGAAATATAGCCGAAAAAAGAAGGTTAAAACATGATTGGGTACCCAGGTTATAAAGTAAACAAAAATAATACAAAATGAATTTCGCAGTTTTGACCAAATTTGGCGCGAATCTGTTATTTTTTTTAAATTCGTCATATCTGACCCTAATTGACCTTTTTTTTTGTATGTCTGTTATTTATCGCTAAATCAAGACGACTGGGCTTTCCAATGAATTTCAGTCAGTTTCAAATAGAGTCCACGGAAATACATTCAGGTTACTTTTTTTTTAAAATTACTTAATGTACTATACTTGTTAGAGCACATCGAGTAAATACTATAGTATTTTTTTATCACTGTCTTCATATGCTGGGCAGGAGCACTATAAGGCCTATGTGTATGGCCTCCTTAGAGTGCACGTATGGAAGCTTTAGGAACTTGTACGGAAGCTTTAGCAACTTGAGTTTGTGTGGCCTCCTTAAAGGGATCAATGTGGAAACTATAGGAGATTGAGTTTGTGCTGCCCCATTAAAGGGCTTTGTATTGAAGCTTTATGAGCTTGTGAATGGAAGTTTTAGGAGCATGTATCTCTTAGAATCTCTACCTCAGGTTAGGACAGTACCTGGGCGGTATGAGCTACGAAATCTATGGGAGAGTAGAGCTTGTTTGATTTTTAGGACAAAAATTGTCAACTTAAAATTTCTGAGGTTTATTAAAATTTTGTTTCATTTACAATAAATGCAAGTAATGTAACATCTGTATTATTAAGCAAATATAAAAAATTTGAAGCGTACAATATGTACTGGCCAGGGTCCGACACTGGTTATTAGACTGCGTGGTACTCAGGTGGACGTTCGACCTCATTATAGGCTGCGTCCGCGAGAGACCTGCAGAAATGATCCAGATGATCGAGAATGGAAAATTTTTGTCAGTGAAAAAACGTTCATCTCTATGTGGTCGTCGTCTCCAAGGAATTACGGAAGTGAAACTTATTTCGGATATTGCTAACCCTCAGATATTGTTGTAGTCCGAATTTTGTAAAATTCGGAGTCTGTTTATATTCTGAAAATTCTGTGTTGAAAATTTTCGGCGTTGATATCGCGGTTCGTTGCTTACGCTGTCAGCATCGTCTGAAGGCTTGTTTTAAGTCGGGTTATTGGATTAAGTGTGTATTTAAAATTAATTTAAATAATGAAATCTTGCTTTTTATATTATAACATCGCAAATGATATTGTTTTTTGGCATTGTTGAGAAACATCTAGAAGCATGTGCAATTTGGGCGCTCCTGGCTGGAGCCCTCAGAACAGTTGCTTGATAAAAAAATCATTGGGAAACCACTTATTTAGGTAATAATTATTAAAAATGTCAAGTGTTCCCATTTTCTGTACAGCTGATGACCTGCAGAATAACCAGGATAACTAACTGAAATAATTTCTAGTTATGCAAAGATTTTTTTTGAAAAGAACATTGGTGATCTAGGTCGTCGGGTACCGTTACTCGAACAAAAACCATAAGCATCCACCAATTAAGTCATGAACAAAAACGAAATTGTGTATAATTGCCTGCGTTATTATAAAAATTATCAACGCTGGAAATTGGCGTTCCACTGCGTTAATGAACAGCTGAACTAGAAAAACAATCGACTAATTACCCCATTGGCTGCCAATTAGTTATTTTAATTATGGAGTATTTATCAACGTATATAGGCTAACGTCAATTATATCAAAATATGAACAAAAAAGGGCCATTAAGTCAACTAGACCAATTCGACTGTTTCCACCACTCTCGAGCCATTAAAATTAAACTGTATAATGTATTTGTTATCGCTCGAAATAAATTATATCGACAATCTCTCAAAAATTCCGACAAGGTACCTATATTTTTACATGGGATATTGTACTTTTACCAACTCATATGAAACAATTATTGATATACGTTTATCCATATTATCGTTCACTTTTTTGAATGGTAAAGAATACGTCGCTGAAAATGATTTGCAATCAAAATCACTTGCAAAATCGCGGGTACTGTGACGCAGATTCTCCGCGACGAAGTTAAAATGCTTTTTCTCCCTCTTTCTTCACGTTGCACAGTGGGAAATATTGGACAAAATTCTGGCCACTCGCCAATTTTCATCGTCTTGTCGTGATTTTTTTTTTAATAATCTCGTGGTAATCTGAATTTTCATATTCCGGTGAGGTTTTTTCGAAAAACCTTTTTTTTAATGCTTAGAAATGCGCCCCAACCTCAATGCCGAAGAAAAATTTTTTAAATACGATTTTGAGTTGTAGAAAAAAATTTTTAAAAAGTATCTGCTATTAATAAAATTGAATTATGACCCTTGATGATATATCTGATGTGTTTTCTTCAAAAACCTAACCTCAAAATTATAAATTCTAACCTAAAAGCCTTAAACGAAATTTACCTTGGAAAAAATTTTTTTTACATGCCAAAAGTACGAAATAGATTCAATAGAACCCTACGTAACATGTTATACCCAAACCATGAATTTGAATCTAAAAAACCTAACCTCAAAACCAACATTAACTAAGTTTAAACTCACTAAATTAAGGATTAATAAAAAAAATGAAAAATATCTTTATTGTACAGAGATTCGATCAACAGTTTTTCCGAGAGTGCACACCTTGCCATACTGTACCCAAATCTGACACCTTAACCCAAGAACCTAACCTCAAAACTGGAAAGATTGTCAAATCAAATTATTAGAGTGAAAAAAATTGTCACAAAATTATTTTCTTTATTAAAACGTATAAATGTATTTTTGTTGAGTGTTCATCATCGCGATCGCCAAAACCTTTAGTTAAAACTGAAAACATAACATAAAGACCCTGAAATTTTGTTTAACTCGAATTTTTTGCTAGAAAAATTCCATAAAAGCATCTACAGCAATAAAATGTTTGTAAAACATTATTGTGGCTTATTATTACTAACCATTTATTAAATTTGCAATGAAGCCTGATAGACTAACCTAACCTCAAATTCAGGAGTTAAGAGAATCAAATATTATCTAAAAAAATTAAAATATATTTAAAAAATTTTTCTTCGACATTGAGGTTGGGGCGCTCCTAAAACATTAAAAAAAGGGTTTTTCGAAAAAACCTCACCGGAATATGAAAATTCAGATTGCCACGAGATTATTTAAAAAAAAATCACGACGAGACGATGAAAATTGGCGAGTGGCGAGAATTTTGTCCAATATTTCCCACAGTGCGTCGTGATCTTTCTTGTCAACGACCTTCGGACATTGGGTTCATTCTATAGGTGTCCCGCAATCTTTGAACAGCGTTTCACACTATTCCTGGAATCGTTGTTGTCTTTGGGGGTAGCGATTCCTATACAAACGCAAGTCATATTTAAATCATATTCGCACTCCCCGTACATTAATACCATATCCGCTTATTCTTTAAGGCATTTTGAAATAAAACAACGTAAATTAATTTACAGTCGATGAGAGGAAGCAAGTGCTCCGTGAAAATAACCGCACTGAACTTGATCTAGTTATTACTGGATTGTAAACAGTTGATCAGTTGATTAAGTGGAATGACGCAAGGTCGAATTAAGTTTCACACAATAATTCTTGATTCATTTTTTGAAACATGATAATTAAGAAGTATCTTGCATTTCTTATTTTAGTTACAAATTTAAATACTATGTCGATAACTTGAACCTTAAAAATTAGCATACAATAAATTTTAAGAAAAAATCGTTGCAAGTAGATAAGAGACTAACTCTTGTGTAATCGTTTGAAGTGTGTGCCATTAGGCAAGATGGTATACAACGACAATGGAAAACAATGCGTTACATGTTTTAGATTAAATTGTTTAAATTATTTTAAAATTACATCGGCAATATGAGTAAAATAAATAAAAATAATCTCAAGTAGATGATGTTTCATTATTGTACTTAGTTATTTTTAGCAGAAATTTATATGTTCACAAGTTTTCCTTGTTTACACAAGAAATTCTTAACTTTTGTGTGAAGAGGGAACGGTATATCAATATTTTATATTTTTTACCGTTTACAGTCATAGTGAGGTACAAAAAAGGTCGGAAAGGTACTTAACTCACAGTGGTGTAGCGTGTAGAGAGTCGAGCCAAGCCGCAGAGCGGGACCCAACCTCATCCCGCACCTTCTAATTATCCCCTCGGTGTGCGACGGGAGATAAAACAGCGCTGACTAGATCCGCGAGAGCGAATCGGCCGCACTGGAGGCGGATTAACAATGCAGATTGTGTAGTTACGGCGGTGTTATTATGACGTTCGCCGTGTGCGATTCCGAAGCCAGATACGCGAGAGGTAGAGAAAGAACTGAAGCTCGACACTTCGGTGCGTGAGTGAGGCGGAGGTGGCTCGTTTCGCTGTACTAAAATATGTAGTCATAAATAAATCAAACCACAATTTTTGCCGTCTCTTAATTTGATAAAATAGTTTTGTGCATTCTCTGCAGGATAATTGTAATGGGCCGAGCATTTCGCATAGTGTTCGAGTATGTTCAATCCGTGTGTGCACCAGGCTCTTCGAACGTTCTGTTGCTACAAACGCTTATTTCTACCCTTGTGTATCGTGTGCTAAAAGAGAGACGATTGAACTGCATGGTTTGAGTTCCCCTATATCTCAGTTTCTAACTGAGACATGTCCGTGCATGTCAAAAGCGTACAAGTAGAAAGAACGTGCTAGTACTCTGCATTTTAAAGAGTGCTGTAATAAAATGTTGTGGCTATGAAACGAATTCGTTGGGCTGGAATTCTTATCAGTCTATACAAATTGAAAGTCAAGTACATAAAAAACCCATTAGAACGCATTTTTTTTTCTGATAAACGTGCAATTACCATTAATTGTAGGAATACCAAGATATAATCTATTTATCTATTTCAATTTATAAATACAAATTACAACCTATCGGTCCACTTTTTCAAATTTAATTTTTCTAATGCCCTATACTTTTGATATCTGAACTAATTTCCGTTTGTTTTTTGTGTTATAGTCAACTCTATCATCTATTCTCTATTCTCTTTCATTCTTCTGCAAAAAATACTAAAACAACCAAATACCTGAAACCTGATACCCTTGCATTTTAACAGTGACTTTCTGGTGTATTTTACTTTGAAGAGTAATGCAACAGTTGGCAACGCTGACGACGGAGTGCAGGCGTGCAACTTGAGTGTACCCTGGTGCCTGGTGTGATGAACATTGCCATTTACTTCGCTGTCGAGAGTAGAGCGATGCGCTATAACTAATATCTGTGGCATTAGAGTGGGCTTTAGCTATTGATTTTGCTGATATCGGAGTAATTGAGTGAGAAATATGGCTCTTGGGGGGCGGCAAGTGCCGTAACGTAGGCGGCGTTCTTAACTATAGAGTGGGCTAAAAGAAATTAACTCCGAGACAAATGGAATTCAGTGAGGTGTTTGTTCTATCTTAAATCATATCCGAAGGTGTTAGCTTGGAAAATCAAATGAAGACTGTATTAATGTTATTTTGGAATGTACAACAAAAAATCAAATTATGAACAAATTTTGAAGTGCTCGTCGTAGATTCCTTTATACCGGGTGATTCAGTTTGGTATTGCGGCCCTTCTAGTGTTTCTTATTATGTTTTTAAGGTCGTCAATATCATTTATCAACTTTTTCTTTTAGGTAAGGCTAAAGAAATCTATAGGAGTGAGATCTGGAGATCTAGCAGGCCATTTAACATCTTCGCTAAGACTACCGATACATCTACCTGGATAAGATGTGTTCAAGAAGAATACGAAATATCAGTTTCCGCCTCCAGCTGACGAAACGAAATATTTTGATCTATAAAAACACGTCCTAAACTTGCTATAGCATGTTCTTCATCTCTTGCCCTTCTGGGTTTAAAAACTCTTCTTCTCTTTTGAAAACTTCCATCTGCCACCAAATTCCTGGCTAACTTTCCGAAAATGTTATCTGATGGAAGTTGTATCTGCAGAAAACGATGTCGGATAAACGCCTTGCGCAGCTTTAGCGTTCGACGGTATTTCGAGAATTTCTGTCGAAGCTCTCCATTAAGTTTCTCCTGTCTCCAACAACGAAAATCGCAAAAGACAACACCGACGAAGGCTGATGCTATTAACGGTCATCCCGGTTTCGAATTTCGGAAACAAAAAAGTTCTCCGAACGTTGGGAGTTTCGAACAGAGAACCCCCAACATAAAACACCATACCAAACTGCAGGTTGTAGAAGTTTGACCATACGAGTCGAGCAGAATCGAAAGATGGGCAAAATCTGGAGAGGCAAAATCTCCAAATCTAAGGCGGACACCGCTGTAAGATCTCTGCCAAGTCATCATAAGAGGCGTTCAAACGTCAACTCTTGTAACTTACAACTTATTAACCAGGGTCGGATACCTGACCAGTATGCGTAGTACGCACCACATTATTACTATTTGCATTGTATAAAGCCCTTTGCATATATAAAACTATATATTGTTAATACGTTATTATCAATAAACCAATACGTTATTATCAATAAACCAAAGTTTCCATAATCCAAAGTTTATCGTTTAATCGTTTTTTAAGTTTATAATTTCATCGTCAAATTAGAGATTTATTATTAGACATTTTATTTTAGGGCACTTCTTCGTTATCTACTGCAATTTTCTATTTAACAGCACAAACCAAGTTTATCGCATGAAAAGTTATACTGACTACAAAAATTGTTCATGAAAATAACTCTGAAACGTTTTCAAATACTTTGAATGCCCCTCGTAATACCGATCTATCGAACCAGGTATTTCTTGATGTCCATAAGGCTTCATAAAATATTTTACAACGCTCTGCTGTTGAGCCGGATTAAAGTGACCGCCCTGTATATCGGCCTGAGCGGCGGTATTTATGTGGAAGAGTAATGAATGCATGTAGCTCTCGCCCAGCCCACACAGACGAGGTGCGCACTAGAAATTATTAGCCAAACATGATACTTTTTAAAATTTTATCAGATGTTATGTTTTTATGTAGAAAGTATTAGTTACACGAGAGCGACCAAGTTTATAATGACGGCGAAAAAAAAGCCAAACATGCTTCTGAAACCCGAGACATTTTTTATGTGTGAGTTGCAGGCACCGATTTACGTCGGAAAAAAAAGAAAAAAGTTTGTTTCGTACAAGAACCCTTCTGAGCTATACTTAGCGACGCATATCGCAGCTCTTTGAGAGGGAACTAAATTCATTTAGAACTAAATCAGGACGCTTATAATTTGTGTGTGGGTGAGGGTGATCTATTATTAATATTATTAGTATGTAATGGAAATGAATGAATGATTCTTTACTGATAATGATATAGTTGCCTTCTTAATGACATTCTGTACACAGAAACAAAGAAATAGGTAATTTTCTGTTCAAAGTGGCTGTAATACGTTAAATTAACCAAAGAATATTTTTATGTTTTTTTTTTTACCAAATTGGGTAAAATTACATGGAATATATAAACATTACACTGCATTGAACGTTATTTCATTGTAAACTTAACTTTTGACGAAATGAAATGACCAAACCCAAATGACCCAAATTTGCGTATTGATTTGGGGTAGTAAAAACGTGTTTAATTTCTGGGATTAAACCGGACCATACATCAGACCGCCTAACGGAACCCACCCAGCCAGTGAGCGAACACCAACCCAGGTTTCTCGCAGTTTATTAACCAGAGCACAAATGCCTGGCCAGAATGTGCATTCGCCCCGAATCTCCAGGATTCCTATTGTATAGCAACCACCGCAGTGCATACACTGTATTGGAGACAGCAGGTGAAAACGGACTAGACAGAAACGCTCCTTCCGGACATGTGAGGGTCTATGACCCCTAAATATGTTAAGAGGAGATGATGGTAGGTCAGCTCCATTGTAAGCTAGTCAGACCGACCTAAATCGGCATCATGGCGCCCAACGTGGGGCTGTGACAGAGAACAGACAACCGTTCTACCTAAATCCGCGACAGAACCATAGTTTAATTTATTTTTACTGAGAATCAAAAGTATACCGAAAGCCTCGAAGCAAAGGAGTTGGCTGTCCACCATTCCATTTATATCAATAAATTTCCA
Source organism: Anoplophora glabripennis (assembly GCF_000390285.2). Lineage (NCBI taxonomy): Eukaryota > Metazoa > Arthropoda > Insecta > Coleoptera > Cerambycidae > Anoplophora > Anoplophora glabripennis. The sequence goes on along the minus strand of NW_019416226.1, from coordinate 1,380,107 downwards.
AAAAAGGTATTATTTTTTCAGTAAATAAAATGAAAAATTAACTAAATATGGAGATTTACCTTAGGAATTAAACCTTCATTATTTGCAGTGTATATCGAATATCAACTAGATGAAGTCCGTAAGAACCCCCTGAGTCGACAGGAACTTGTATTTATGAAACGGTCCTTAAACTAACGAGGCAGTGCCATTCATCCAATTCGACGCTAACAATTTCTGAACCCACTCGAGATTATTTTCGTTTCGAGAAGTTTACAGACTAAATACGGGAATGTAAAGTGATTTATAAGAGGTTTTCGAGTATTTGTGTCACTAAGTGGACTACTTAAACTTTGTCAATAACGATAGAGGTATCATGGTACCCTTCGACTACAGAGTGAAAAAAAACATGGATAAAAAATTAAGATGAATTATATTTTGACCCCAGTGACAAAATAATAAGTAGTAGAGTCATAAATAAGCCAAACCACTCCATGATTTTGTCCTTCATGTGTAAGTTTTAAGCTGAGGCGTCTCGGTGCGTGTCATAAGCGTACAAATGAATATGCATGTAGAATGAGAAATCAAGCAATGGTTGAATGGAAAATATATGGAATATAAACGCATGATGTAATGTTATTATTAGCAATTGCAGAAAAAGAAATGGCTAAAGATCGTGGTGTTACACTTCTTCAATTGTCACCATGCCGTTGTATGTTAAATCTCTTTTTGAAGTAATCTGTACCACAGTTTTCTGCGATTAGATTTAACTAAGCTAGCTTATATCCTAAGTTGCTTGTTTAATCTCTAGAAGGTGCAAAAATTGACAAAAGACTGTAGACTTTGTTGATATTTGGTACACTTATACTTCTATATACTCGCAGATGTCACTTTATGACAAAGTGAACGAAGTAATTGTGCATATTTGTACAAATATTTTGTCAAAACGATTTTGTGCCGCTTTACTGTTACAGTACTACTCAAAATATTTTTTTCTGAATGTCACTTTTTCATTTAGCAAAGGTACTTGCTTACGTGACATAATAAAAAAAAATTACCTAGGTGGCAATATGCCATTTTTGCCTACGAAAGGTTTCTATCAGACAATTGGATATACGAAAGCAAGTGTAAATTTGTAATTTTTACCAAAATTAACATATCCGTCATTTTATATTGAACGATTTTTGGAACCCTCTAAAGTGGTACGCCCATGGAATTGCAATACTTGCACGCCTTGTCGAGAACGAGTCGTTACCTACTATTACGGCATTGTAGATTATAGTAAAATATTTTCGAGAAATAATCAACGGCTTGCGCTTGTGCAGGCAGGTGCGGTGTATCATTATTTTAAAAGGCGATTAACAACAGTTTTTCCACTCCAAAGCTTGGAAATTTTTGGTCTCACCACGCGTACAAACTATGCGGCGGCTGTTAAAGCCGAAATGTCTAAAATTCCTGCGAGGAAGATTCCCAGTAGCAATCTCGACTGAGACGTGTCGTGATCAAAAGCTCTCGTGTAAGGGCGGAATAAGGTTTAGAAATTACACCGCCGCCTCCACCTTAACGCATCTCGAGTACATCGACGATTAATAGGCGATTAAGCGAATGGGATTCCGAGCCCGCCGCTATTCGAGAAGAATCTCTTTAATCCTGGAACACTGAACTAACATGATACAGTGCTAGGGGTCAGCAGGTAATAAGGGGCATCGATCAACTTTAATTCCCCATCGAACGGCACAACAGCGAAATCCCACTTCTGATGCGATGGGTTGAGAATACATTATGTTACAATAACCTCCCAGTGTACAGGATGTTTCTGAAAATGAGATTTTAATTTATTTCAACAGCATTACATCAATATGATACAGTATAAGTAGTATACATTGTGTTTAATTTTGACCCAGAATAGGTACTTTAATGTGTCGTACGATTTCAACGATCATTTTTTTATGCTGAGAAGTTGGGAATCTTATTACGAAAAATCTGACATTGTAGCTTAAATTCTGCGCCTTAAAATCTTAATTTCCTAAGTTAAGGTTTTTGTGAAATTTGACATTTCACTCTAACTTGACTGGTTGAAATAGTTTCAACCTTGATAAATTTTTTAACAGAAATATAAATTTGTATCCTTGAAAATTTATATTTATTATAAAACTTTTATTACAATATTTTTGAAATTAATTATTTTTGCAGTCATTAAAATTAAAACCCCCCTTTCGAAAACACCCCGTATATTTTATTAGACGCTCTATTCACGAAATAATTTTTACTGTTATTACATTCGATTTAATAAGTTATCTGTTCAAGATTTGATTGAATCATTTTATTCGCTTTGATGCTCGGTGTAATTTCTATGACGGAAATGTAGAATTAAAGCACTCCCGGTATCAGACAAAAACAAATAATTAATTATGATAGATTACACGATTGCTTTACAACAAAAATAACTGCAATTAAAACGCGAATTTATGTTGGTAACACCTTGTTCGTCGAGTATTACTGATTTGCTGATAAATCTACTTATATTGTTATAAATGTTAATAATGAATAGATTGAGTCTTTTGTAGGGTACGAAGCGTTTATTTAAAAAATATATACTGATAAATGCTAATATGTTTGTTACAGGTATCTACAGTTAATTCACGATGATTTGCTGCTCATATGGAGATTAGAGTTAATGAGTGTGTGGAATTATTATTTTTTATTACAATGGCGTATATTTACGTAATCAATAATTGATGGGTATGCTAGTGATATACGGTGAACGTACACAAAATGCTGAGGGCAGAATAAATGTACGTAAATCATTTTTCGGTCTTGCCATGTACCATGCATTGTAAAATTTCGTACCAATGCAATGGTTCAAGGCGGCGTCAGCACTTCTCAATATGTGCGCACGTTTTTGTTAAAGGTACCTAATATACAGGGTGACCTAATGAAAGCGAAATAGAGCCATTTTCAGAAACTCTGTCAAGATTGTAAAAAACCGCTCAAATCCGTCGATTTTAGATTAAAGGGGGACATTCTTTGCTGGTATTTTTGACTCCGCCACTTTCACCCCCAAGCAAGAGTAAGCATCACCCCTAAATATTTAAATGGTATTGGGGGTTGAGTAATATTTATTTTGAAAGTTCTTACAATTCTCTTTAACAGACTTTAAATTTTATTATTCCGCCTAATACTTTGAAAAAAATTTACATTTTAAAATTTAAATTATGTTTATTTGCTTACTTACTACTGAGTTGATTAAATATTCAAACTGATGACCGCCCCCTTCCATATAAGAATAAAGATTTTGTTCGAAACGTTCGCGCACATTCCGAAGCATTTAGGGAGTGATTCGGCGGCATTCGTCGACGACTCTTTGACGCAAATCTACCAGCGACACTGTGTTTTATAGATTTTACTTTTTAGGCATCCTCCACAAAAAGAAATCAAAGGGCGATAAATCCGGTGATCGTGGAGGCCAGTCAATGCTGCCTCTTCTCCCAATCCAATTCCGTAGAAAACGTTGGTCCAAATACTGACGGATAATTAACCCATAATGCGAAGGAGCATCGTTCTATTGAAAAAGCAAATGATCTTCATCGTGCTCTGGAACATTTTCAATAATATCAGTCAAGGCAGCGTCAATAGCGTCTTCCAGTAATTGCAAATACATTTGGCCAGTTAAATTACCAAGTAGAAAAAAGGACCCACCAGCCGGTCACCGAAAATTCCAGCCCATACATTTAATTTTTCCGGTTGCTGTGTATGCAACTCGTGAAAAACTCTTGGGTTTGAATCGGACCAATAGCGGCAATTGTGACGATTTACCGTCTCGTTCAAGAAAAAGCTGCATTCATCAGAAAAACAGATGTTAAAAAGGAACTGTGGATCGTTCCCTGCTCGCTCACTCATTATTTCGCAAAATTGCTAACGGCGGTCATAAACATCCTCATGAAGTTCCTGGACTAAATGCATTTTGTATGGATGGAATTTATTCTTCTTCAAAATGGTTAGTATGCTAGTTCGATTGATCCCAGACACAGATGCCAGCTGCCTCGTACTTAATGTAGGATCAAGATGAACTTGTCCCAAAACTGCAACTTCAATAGCTTCATTAACTATAGGTTTTTCAATTTCTCGTTTTTTATTGACTACGTTCCCTGTCGCTTGAAATTTTTTTATTGACTAGAACATACTTCCTCCTGACATGTCGATCTTGATGTTGTTCATTAAATAGGTGAGCTGTTGTATTCGCACATTTATTGTTCATAAAGTAAAACGAAATGATATCTACCCTTTCCGCAATGGAATAAACCAGTGTTTAATTTTCAAAAACACAATTAAATAAACTACCAACCAACGCTTCCAAATAATACTAGAAAATAATTTGGAATCCACTAATTTTACGTTCATTGTGTGTGTATAGCATTCATTTCTGTTTTTTACAATTGTGTTTTTTTTCGAAAGTGATAACAAATCGCCAAAAACCAACGTAACGCAAGAAATACTAAATTTATAACATTGGCGTACTTAACTCGAATGACTGACATTTTTACCGTTACTAATTGTTTGTACATAAGTTTCAACTTTAAAATCAAAATTCTTAATAAGAAGTGGGCGGAATTATAAAATTTAAAGTCTGTTGTAAAGAGAATTGTAAGAGCATTGAAAAGAAATATTTCTCAACCCCCAATGCCACTTAAATATTTTGGGGTGATGCTTACCCTTGCTTGGGGGGTGAAAGTGGCGGAGTTAAAGATACCATCAAAAAATGTCCCCCTTTAATCTAAAATCGACGTGTCTGAACGTTTTTCTACAATCTTGACGCAGTTCCTCAAAATGGCTCTGTTTCGTTTTCATTTGGCCACCCTGTATATTTATTTAATATTTTTTTGCGTCATATGATTTAATATAATTTCCTAGTTGGCATAGACGAAGGGCATGCGTGCCTTCTTGTCGATTTACCGGGAAATCTTCCAAAGGTGTGTGAAATTTTTGGCGCATTCCTACGTTGCTGTCGGGACAGTTTTGCGCTTCGTCGCATGCGCTGTCAGCATCGTCTGGTACGACATTTTGGCGGCAATTGGGATTTCAGGAGGGAAATTCCGTAAATTTTGGAAACATGCGTGAAAAAGTGGTTTCCCGACCTGCGCTTTCCGAGTCTGCGTAGTAGTCGACTGCGATGTTTTGTCTACGGATTTCTATTGTTTTGGTGAGAGTCGCGCCTTGTAAGGAGCGTTTTGAAAAGTTGTTGAATGCTTTTCGAAACATGAGCGAATTTTGAACAATAGTTGTAAATGCGGCCGTTGAAATCGACGGTCACGTCGATTGGGCTTCCCGCTCGTAGCCGACGCGAGACTGTGGCTAATCGGCCATAATGGCCGAATAATAAGAGAAACACAAGCAACAAAAATCGTAACGACCGCGAGAGCTTTCTTTATTAACGCCGCCGCATCGGCGATATGTGTGTATTAAATTTTTTACGAGCCCGAACGCCGCTATTAATACATATTTTAATAGCGTACAACAAAAAGAGGAGCGAGTGGCAGGCTTTTTATCCGTCGGACGGGCCACACAGGTCGACTCTCCGTCCTCCTCTGCGCCGAGGTGGGGCGGCGCGACGAAAAAGCGCTCGGAAGAAGATGTAGAGGATGTAATGCAGGCCGTAAATGCCGCCTGTCGTGGCGGCGAGCGGGGGCGGCGAAGGAGCCCCGCAATAAGCTCGGAATTAGTCTGGATTTATCGATTACTTAGTGTGCCACCATTTTTATACGAGATCAGCGGCTCCTTTATGTGCTTACCCTGTTCTCGCCGGGTTTGGCGTTGCAGGGAAAACGCGGTGCACTTCCCACCGGGCCACCCCCCCTCGTTCGCATTTATAAGATTTAGACGACAGGACCGGAGTTAGGGGGAAATCCGTATTGAAAATTTTGAGAACCACTGGCCCAACACTAAACCGCACACCAAAGTTTAAATTGTAATTGTATCACATTCCCTTTACTTGAATAATAAATAGAACACCCTACTTTTTATGTCAGCAGTGCTAAATTTTAGAACCGCTGGTCTAATGTTATATACACAAAGTTTAAAATGTTCCTACAGGTGTGACTGTGAACAAAAATTACATCCAATAAGTGCAAATAATATGCTTACGTAAACATTAAATACCTTTGAATAAAATTTTGGGAACCGCTGAACTTGTACATGCCTATGTTTAAATTGCAAATATATCGCAATATTTCTTTCCATTTCAATGAAATAAATTTTTTTCAAATTAATAAAATGCTTGTAATTTGCTAGATATATATTTAATACAAAAATTGAGAACCATTGATATAATACTACATATACGCATGACAATGGTGTACCATCCATTTTCCCTCTTTCATCGGTTCTACGTTTACAACTTAAGACATATTTAGAACCACTGTCTCCTACCACCATATCAAACCGTACTATTACCAAAATGAACGAAAACTAAATTAATCAAGTGCTTATACGAATATTGAATAGGTATTTATATATAATTTAACAACATTTTGAGAATAGTTGATTTAATATGAACTATGCTGCATGGGTAAATTCTAAATTGTAATACTTCATTTTCTTTCACGAACCTGTGTTTAAGTTTATAACTTTTTATTCTGTGCCAATCTTCAATATTTAACAATAATTTTAGAACCACTGATTTCCCCTTTACCAACTTATTAAAATTAAAATGAACAATTAACTAGTACACCTATGGAAATATTTTGAACAAATTTTTGAGAACCACTGATTTAATGTTACATATAAAACCATTAAAACAATGTAATTTAGCAGGGTAGTATGATCTGTTTAAATTTTATTGAAATACATGATTAAATAACTTTAGTTTGTGTGTATCGTTAATTTTGAATAGCTTAGGAACCACTGGTCATAATTTACCGCGTATTTCGTCTCATTAATACTAATAATAGATACATCATACAGTAACCTAACCGAAATATATTCATACATTTAAAATAGTGATTTCTAATTTTTTTATATGTATGCAATACAACTTAGGGTAGTTTTAGAACTACTGGTTTCTTTTCCCCAATATATCGGTGTGTACAGGTATAAAATAAACAAAATTTACATTCACCAAATGCAAATGCTTTGTTTAAGCGAATATTGAATATTTGTAAATGTTTTGATGAAATTTTTGGAACCGCTGATCTAATGTTTACTATAATGTTAATTGAAAACAGTTAAAATTTGGCAGGACTTATTTGACTTTCACTTATACAGTTTAATATATAATTTTATCTCTATCTGTCATCACTTTAGAACAGTTTGAGCACCCCTGGTCATCCCTTTACCAACGTGTCGGAGCCCGCTATTATTGAGGGCCATCAAATGCTAAATACACCACGTGGCTAACGTTATGCTTACCCAGAGTGTATCCGAAGTGGGGAGATAACGCAGGATTTCACTCACCCTATGCCTAAAGGGCGTTAAGCTCGCATCTATAATTCTTCCAGATATCGAGTGTCGCTGCTACCGTTCTCTTATCGGAAGCCGTTCGAGGAAATTGAACTCGTTTCCACTTATCTATAAGTATGACGTCTTGGGACAAATTGAAAACTCCCATATTTGTCTAGGAAAGTGGCGATCGACACGTTTTGCATATTTTTTATCGATGTATTAAGATAAAAGACTGGATAAAAACATCAGATGGTTAAATTCGGCAGTTTCATGTCCTACAAAATCTAAGAGGTGTCAGGTGTGCCACAAGGCTCTTACTTGGAGACACTATTCTTAAATATTTCTCCTACCGATTCTGACAAAATTCAGAACATCATCTATCAATCTATGAAGCGGTATAAACATATCAATCACATTCAGTTCAAATTGGCCAAAAAACCATCGAGCTGATAATAAGTAGGCTTAGTGCAGTGCCGAGTCTAGCAGAGCCGGCGCGGGGTTCGGTGACCTTCACAGCTGACTCGCGTTTTGAACTGTTCAGTTATTTACGGAACCTTGTAAGGAGTTGGTGTCGCCAGAAACTTGTAAGTGTATTTGCAAGCTTTAAAATAAAAAATAAACAAACCTCTGTAATCTGCCTCACTAAAAATAAAAATTGACATGTTTCAGGAATTGTGCTTTATTTATTGAGTTGCAGAATTTGTTCCAGTTAGACTTTAGTCCACTCTGTATTGTCTATTGTTCTTCCTTACATCCTTGACTTCCTCTTTTACATCTTTTTCCATCAGTCATATGTTATTTGTAGTTAGATGTTGGTATATTTTATTATTATTACTATTGTTATTATTATTATTAGAATTATTATTACCATTGTTGTTACTGTTGTTGTTATTTTATTTATAATTTCCTGTTCTCTTTAGTGTTTCTAACCTCTTATTGATAACGCTAATAAAAAAATAGGCACTAGCTGTTAAATAAAAATTGAACAATGCAAGCAAACGCGTTTGAAAAAATCTATTAAGAACTCGTCATCGAGCAACGAGCGGTCCCACTCCGCTTCCTGAAAAGTATCGCCCTAACCACTCCGCTCCCTCCCCGTCAGAATTTATTATTAAAATTTCAGGAAGTCTCTTTTTAAAATTCCCCGCCCGGCGTGAAAAATATCACCGTATCTGCTTCATTATGTATTCGCATTCTGTTTGTTGAAGGGTGGATGAATGGTGAATGGATTCCCCTTAAATCTTTGAAGTTAATTTTATGCGCTGCAACCTTACCGGCGTAAATGAATATGTAAAAGGTCGTTATCTGGGGAAAAAGTGTGACGGAATAACGCGCGTATCGCTTAGCGTTTTTTTTAATATAAATCAACTAGTTGCCAACTGAATTTTAATAGAAGGAATAGGCCTATAAGATCCCCAAGCGCGTTTGAACATTTCAAGTAATAGTTGTATACAGTGTGCAAGTTTAAGTGGGGGTCACTTTCTTAGTATTAATAGTAATGTTTCCATACTAACCTGAAATTCACCAAGGGAGGCTAGCCTCCGGTGCGGCCAATCGAACCGTGTGCCTTATTAGTCAAGGCGGTAGAGCATTCGAGGCGTCTGTATTTGAAGTTATCTATTTTGTTGTACAGAAAAATCCCAAATATTATGTAGAATAAGAATCTGAGTTTGTCTATTCCAAAAAACCATTGCTAAATTCAGGGGAATAACAAACTTACAAAAAGAACGAAAAATGACTCGTTTTTCGACATATTTTTCCCTGTAATATTGAAAGTAAGCCCTAAATAAAAAAGTTATTCTTTATTTTCTGTTTATTTGACGATTTTCTATAAAGTTACAACAACTGCGATTCAAAAAAGTTGAATTTTGTATTAACAATTGGTGAAAAATAGTAGAAAATCATATGTATATTTGGAGCAATTTTTAAAATAAGTAAATATTTATATAAAGTTTGTGAACAAATAAGTAGTAAAAACATGTCAATTCTACCCTAAAAATTTTGCAACGATCGATGTCGTGATTTTCGATTGACATCAAGATTGTCAATTAAGAAAATTTCAAAAAGTTTATCGCGTACCGTGGGTTTAAATTAAGGTTTATAAAGGGCACACAATTTTTTAGACTTACTTGTTGTCATAATAAACAATGATCAATACTAAAAATACCTATTTTTACATTTTTGTAATCATTTAGAACAATTATTATTATTATTTATCGCCCAGGAAATTTTCTATGCAATCGACAAAATCTTGCACACATAAAAACTACGTCTTAACCCCTTGCTCTTTAGCCAAATACAACAGCATTCTACTGATTCTACTTGATATAACAAAATGAGAGAAATACGAATCTGTCATCAAAAATCAATAAAATAAATAATTTTTGCACGAATTTTGAGTTTAAAGAATTATGCCACTTTCGTTTGCTTTTAAAAAATAGTAATATTATTCCCGCTCTGCCGAGAAATTTCAGTGACCACGGTACCTTTCTTATTTTTTCTTTCATTAAGCATTTATCAACCGGAAAATGCACTAAACGGATATTGAAAGTACTTGTAGTCTCAGAATCTACACAGTAGAATGCTGTCGTATTTGGCTAAAAAGCAAGGGGTTACGACGTAGTTTTTTATGCGCGCAAGATTTTGTCGATTGCATAGAAAAATCTCAGGGCGATAAATAATTGTTTATAGAGAAAAATGTTGAAAAATGAAAAAAAAAAATTCTAAATGGTTATAAAAGTGTAAGACTGTAAACATAGGTATTATTTAGTATTGATTATTGTTTATTATGACAACAAGTATTTCTAAAAAATTGTATGCCCTTTCTAAACCTTAATTTAAACCCACGGTACGCTATGAACTTTTTTAAATTTTCTTAATTAACTATCCTGTCAATCGAAAACCATCCGATCGATCGGTACAAAATTTTTAGGGTAAAATTGACATATGTTTTACTATTTATTCACAAAGTTTCATCAATATTTTATAAATATTTATTTATTTTAAAAATTGAAAATCGGCAAATAAACAAAAAATATATATATAGGACTTACTTTCAATGTTCGAAGGAAAAATACTTCAAAAACGGGTAATTTTTCGTTCTTTTTGTATGATTATGTTCCCCTGAATTTAGCAACGGTTTCTTGGAATAGGCAAACTCGGAATTTTATTTTACATAATATTTGGGATCTTTCTGTACAACAAAATAGATGACTTCAAACACAAACGCCAAAGCCTACTTTTACTTCTCTATCGCCTGGACTATATTATAACGCATTTAATGACTGTAAAGACTGTAGAGGAGCGTATCGGTTTGCGAGGTGTTTATGAAGTGTCTTTATACAATTTAAGAGTATAATCTTATACAGTTACTTGTTTTTAGTGTTTAGCGACAGCGCAGTTTACTTTTGTGTTTTAATTTTCAAGTCAAAGAGTTGACAGTGACTTTTGCAATTTTTAGAGTTTCGAAAGTAATTTTAGATCTACACTAGGCAAAGTCGTATTTTTCCGCGCCTTTTTTACGTACCGAGACCTCAAACATTCAACACTTTAGGGAGACTCTTTATCCGCCAATTTCAATTCAGCCTTGCCCGGCGTTCGGCATTCAAATTAAAATTATATACGCTTAAAGTCCGCGATTTATTTATTCATTTGCCTTGTCAGTTCCAATCCGGACGAATGCCTTTAATAAATGACTGGTATTATATCTCGCTCCTTTATCAGTCGTCGTACAACTTGCTCGCTGTCGGAGAGGAGAGGAAAAAAAAACAACACGTCTGATGCAGCGTTTTGTCAGCTTAATTATGATCAAACGGTATTTTTAAAGGGGGATAATTGTTTTCGACGATATTATATGTTACATTTTCTTTGTATAAAGGAGAACAAAAAGCAAAGACGATGGTTTTTAACTACGAAACTACAAACGCAATACGATTAAAATACGTGAAATTTGACCAGTGACGGACTGGCTATATTTAGAGACCCTCACTGGATTCAGTGAAGGGCCTCCTTTTAAGATACTGAAATTAAAATCAAGAATAACATGTTTTATTGTATTTCAACGTAAAATGCATGAACAGAAATTTTTAAAATTCACTTCTTGTATACCCCGCCACTGAGCGGTGTAAACCGTGGCACCTGGAATTTGGTATGGGAAGTTGTATTAGTGCAGCATCAACGTTGCCAGTTGTTTTTAAATCAATCTACATTGTGGGCTCTGACAATGAAAAATAATTTAGTAAAACAGATTGCATTTGTATAACTTAGCAAGGTGTTATTTTAAAGTCACCATATTTTTTTGACATCACTGTGATCGAAGCGCTGAACATGAAAAACAAAACATTCTATCGTTTCTAAAAAAAAATACAAATTTTTACATGATTTATCAAATATTAACTATATTGAGATACATTACTAATTGTAAATATTTTTTTAAATTAACTGTTTAGACAACAAAAAATATTAAAAATAATTTTCTAAAAACAGAATCATTTAATATTACAACGACGAAGTTAATGTGGACGAAGCACCGAACAATAAAAAACCGCTGTTCTGTTGCGGTATGCCTTTGAAGGCGGATAAACCGACTGCTCTCACCCGATGTAAAACAGGAATGACCAAAAACTGCACTGTTTCATTTGGTTACATATTTGTTTAGTCTTCGACTTTATAAACTTGCGGAAAGGTTGTACATAAAGTGTCTTTATGTGGTGTAAGTGTATAATCTTATAAAGATATATATTTAAGTGTTGAGGGACGATAAGTGCAATTTTGTGTTTTGACTTCAACGTTTTGTATTGTCAGATTGATTCAAAATTAAAGAGATTATAGGATCTTTAAACGCTATGGAAGAGGATCCTGGTACCAATACTCGATGATTTGCCACAAAATCTTAAGTGTTATGTTATAAAAATAAATCAGGTGAGTAAATAGATTATTTATCTTTTAGGTGTTATATCACTGCTTGAGTTTGATGCTAGGTTTACTTGTTAAATGCTGTTTCATAGTTCTATCTTATTTAGTTTTTGTGGGATGGTAGAGCTCGTGGCCCACTTAACAAAAATAACGTCCTTTAAAAATAAGATTTGACAATAATGTACAGCCCAGTTTCTGATTGTGCATGCTCTGCGACTAACAACGCCGTTCCAGCTTCCTTATAAATTTTACATTATTACTATACACCAGGCAAATAAAATTTTCAATCGAAAAAATTCCTATCAGCGAGATTATTGTAAAATATTCTAAAGAAACATAATACAAGACATCTCTCATCTCGTGAGTCAAAAAATTTTAATAGCTAACTTTTCTATTTAAACAAATAAGTTTTTTCACTTTGCAGGGAAAACCATCAATTTTAGCGAAAAAGACTGAGACAACTTGTAGGGAATAAAATTATCTACAAAATGGGACTTGTTAAATTAAAATCAGTTAATAAACAAAAAAGTTATTGCAAAAAAACAAGAAAAGTGCCCATTTTTTAATTTGTTTATAACTATCGCATATATTGTTAAAATTTTATAAAACCTATGACCAGTTGAGGGTTTTGTCATATTTTAAAAGTGTGCCAACAGTGGGCGCTGTAGGTGCAATAGTTTTTGCACAATTCAATTTGTTTATGACGGAGGCTCCAAAAGCTATGAACTTGAAGTCTCTGTACAGGCGTTAATTTTCAACCAAACATGATTCTGAAAGCTTCATTGTAATCTTAACGACGTAATTAAGCGACCTATTAAAAATATCACTGTTTTTTGACATTCTCAAATTCTTATTAAAAAACCGTGCGTTTTTCGCTTATAAACAATTTGAATAACATTGTTGCTATTTATGCTACCTCACCGAAAATAGATTCAATGGATAGCAGGCAAAAAAATACAAATTTTAACCCTTTAAAGAGAAGGTACTTGCTAAGTAAAATGTCCTGCGTGGTGGTGGGGGAAGCTCATCCAAGCGAGTCGCGCGCGCGACAATAGTGAAGGTCAAATTGATGCGCGCTGTAAAATTTTGTAATAGCTTGGCTTCTATTCACCGTAGAAACTTCTTTTTTTTAAAAAGTTCGACGAAAAGATAACAATGGGCATATTTACGAATTCGTAGAATAGTCCTGAACCCCAGAAAAAATGCATCTTTTATACTTAATTTTTTTTAGTTTACAAAAATGTCACAAAAATGATTGTTAAACGAACTATTAATTAAAATTTCAATTCTTTTTAAAAAGTTATTTTTTTACATATTAAGCCAAAGTAAACTTATTTCTTCAACATTTTATTAGCTATTTAATTACGATTTTAATTTAACAATTTTACAATATTAGCGCGGATAGGAATTTTCTCGAGTTTTTCTTTTTTTATTTTTTTGATTTACGTTTACTGGCCGGTGGATCGGGCGACGCGGAACAATCGAGTGGCCTCCGCGTTCGCCTGATTTAACACCTCTAGACTTTTTTTGTGGGGCTATTTGAAATCGCGTGTTACACAAACAGACCAGGTATTTGGAAGAACTTAAAAACCGTATTCAAATCGACCCGGGAATGCTTGAACGAAGTGTGTAGACGGCGTTTACACACGCTTAGGACAATGCCAAATGGTACAGGGTGGGCAATTCGAACAATTTCGCTAGACTTACACAAACATTAGTATAATTTTACTCGTTTGAAATGTAATTTTGTCAACTTTGTCCTTTTCGGAGCCATTAATAGTGTAAGTAGACAATTATCACTTATAAGAACTTAAGGTGCATTTTTCCAAAAAAAATTTTTATGTAAGACATCGAAATTTTCACACCGTTGTTTAGATAATTATCACTGTCATCAATTTCGAACGAAAAAAATATGCGTTGTCATTTAAAAAAAAATTATGTCATCGCTGCCGTAAGTGGATTATCGAAAAAAAAAATTTTCCACATAACAAGGTGCCCTGGATCAAATAAAAATCGACGGGTCTCACCGTTTTTCGAAAAAAAAAAAATTGTTTAACGAAAATATGAATTTTATGCAGAACTTTTTACCACGCTGTATATTAGTGTAAGCATTATTGTTTCCTCCCTGTTTCCTATTCTAAATAATAATAATTATCATTATTTGTTCAATCAAATAATTTGTATTTTTATTAAATATATTATTATATTTATATTGGCAAGCAAGGTGGCTAGAATTCATTGTATCTCTTCCCTTCGAAACGGCCCCCTGTCGTGTCCGACTATGAATATAACCGACATTTTGCCGTTTTTAGTGACACTTTTCAAAGCAATTACACAGGACGTCAACGTTCTGCGACCAAAAACGCGTAATTGCCAGAAGAAATTAATAGAAGCGATTGTTGCGTGGCACAAAATTGTCGTAATGTTTCCCGATACTTATAACTTTTTGTAGTTATTGTATCTTGTGGTGAGAGAAGTACATAAGCGACAAAAAGGTAATTCACTTAAAAGCGCTTTTGAAACGTGCGACAAAGATGATATTGCTTCTCGGCGAGGTAATTGAATTTGCTTTTTGTATACGGTGTGTTTCATCGCGAAAGGACCTCTTTAGAATGTTTTTAGAGAGCTGATCTTAATGCGTTGACTATTGCAATCTCAAGGCAAAAAGTGTAAGTACTGTAATAGTTATTTTTGATTCTGGGTTGAGAAAGTATCGCTTTTGTACTCGAGCAAGGAGTCTTTTTGCCAGCGCCAGCGAGTAAAAAACCCATTCGAGGACGCAGAAGCTACTTCGTAACAATACTCTTTCCAAAACTGCTTGGAAATATAGCAACCAAACAAAGTACACTCCGTATACGATATTTATTGAGATAGAATTCCAAGAAAACCCCTGCGTCACTTTCTTGGAATTAACCGCATTCGACATCCGAGTTACAGTCCATACAATGTTTGTTGAGATAGAATATCTTTCTACCTCGGGTGTCGAATGCGGTTAATTCTAAGAAAGTGACGCAGGGATCTTCTATCTCATCAAATATCATATGGGCTGTCACTTGGTTGAGTAACTGTTGCGCTCGCTACTGTTTCAATCACCTTTTCAGCAGATTTCAGCCGATTCTTGGTCAAACGGTACCCCCATAAAAAAATATGGGGTTTGGAAGTCTACTTCACTGACAGAAACGTCTTAGAACACCTTCTTGAGAATATCTATTTACTAAAATAAATTGATTTGCCCCGAGAAGATAGTATTTATTAATTATTTTCAATATTTTAAATCTTAACTGGGACATATCTGTTGGAGGCACCGGTGCTTGGGTTGCGCTCTCAGTGGCGGCTGGTGCGGAGGGGTTCTGGGGCGCCGTCTCCCCTAGAAATTTTCATAGCAAAATAATTCATTTAAAATTTAGTATACAATGTTATCTACATAACTAAATAGATTAACCTTATGAAACATATTAAAAAGGAAATGTTAAATTTACAATTTGCAGTCATTTTAACTAGACTTGCAAAACTCTGATATGTAGGCTCCTCGTAGATCGTCTGTACAACTGGAAAGTGTTTACAGCGATGGTCATGGTTACCGTCGCGCAGCAGTGAAAGATGGAGTGGAAGTAGTTTATTCCAACCGGAAGCAAATGCTAACTGTTCACAATTTTTTTTTTAATAAACGTAATTTGTTCAGGTATGGTGTAAAATTTTGTTACTTACATATTGTTTCTTGTGTTTTTTTAAATTTGTAAAATTTTAAATTGATTGTAGCACTTGCATTGCTATCTATTGAACAATCAATGGTGCGAGAAATATCAAACTTTAATGAAAAAGTGATTGAAAAGTTTACTTCGGACAAAAGCAGAAGAATGGACTTTCAATAACAACTAAAATAAAACTACCCAATTCTGTTTGATTTTTTTTTCAATACTCTGTACCCAAATTTTTCCGCCCTCCCTGGTATGGAAGTCAAGAGCCGCCACTGAGCGCCACCTATAGTATAGTCTATTCGATATCAATTGAAGAATCAAGAGGATGACAGTATGTACCAAGTTCGGTCGCTGACGCAGCAATTCAGCATTGAAATATTTGAAAAACTTGTTCCTATATTTATTTAGCCATACCCATATACAGGTCTGGCCGAACTAAACGTGGAGGTGGTAGAAATGTATACATATGCCCAGTTGAAGAATGCGAGTGCGGGCAAACGAAATACAAATACTGTTGCATTGGGCTACTGGGCAATAAATCTCAGCCGTTGACAAGTGGTCGACAAATTGCCTAGCAGTGCAGTGCAGCAATGCGGAATTTGGTGTGATTCAGGTAATTTTAATTTATTATAGGCACCTTCTATTAATCATTGGTATTACAATTGCGAAAGGGAGAAATAATATTATTACAACATGGCATCTCGGAGACATTTTGAAACGGAACAAAACGAAATTTACCATCAATATAATAAAATTGTTTGAGGATATAAATAATTAAAATATGTTGTTGGCCAAATGAACATATAAAACAAATTTTCTACACATTATATGTATACAATTTATTATAATTTTTTACCTTCATTAGAAAACTTTTTTAGGGACGCCTATGAAACTCGTAAAATTTTATTGACAGGCGTTTTTTTACATGTTCAACTGATTTCGGAAAGACTAAAAACGTGACAGTATAATTTCAATATAATAAAAAATTGGAGTAATATTTATTTAAAAAAAAGCCAAATAACTAAAAAAGGATTCGTCAAGGTTTGGTTACCAATGCCTTACATTAAAAATTAAATTACACTTCGATGGCTTTTTACCTGATGGATCAAGGATCGGGAAAAATTTAAAACCAAATAAGTTATTTTAAATCTATTTAAAAAGTGAAGTTATATAGTTTTTTATAAAAAAATACTTAAATACAAATTTTATTATATTACTCTAAACAATATACTAACTTTTTCACATTGTTTTTTTGTTATTGTTAATTAAGATCGTCCTAAATGTAACATAATTTTATACATACATCGGTATACCGGGTGGGTCATTTTGGTAATATTGGGATCTTGGAAACTATAAGAGATAGAAAAACGGTTAAATTATTTAAGTTTTAAACAGTTCTGTCGGTAACATAATTATTTATTAATCAGAAAAATTAATACTTATTTTATTGATTTTTGTAATGTATGAAAATTGCAACTTTAAAAAAATCACTGTGGACTCGGATTTTTGTTTCAATCATCAAAGTTTTTGTAGTTAATGATACAGAGTTTAAAGGTTAACAAACGCATCTTCGTTCAGCATAAATGATGGAGCCCATAAGTAAAAATAAACTTGA
Source organism: Anoplophora glabripennis (assembly GCF_000390285.2). Taxonomy (NCBI): domain Eukaryota; kingdom Metazoa; phylum Arthropoda; class Insecta; order Coleoptera; family Cerambycidae; genus Anoplophora; species Anoplophora glabripennis. The sequence goes on along the minus strand of NW_019416226.1, from coordinate 1,362,467 downwards.
GGAGGAAATGTTGATGATTTCTTGAAACAAAAGTTTTCAGTGAAATTCTTTGCAAAATGTTGCTGTATTAAAATTTTTACAGATTTCAAAAATTAGTAAAAATAAAAAATTTTCCCATTATCTATTTATTATTGTTTGAGTTTTCTGTTCGATTGCTTGTTGGGTATTGTTTCAGAATTCATCTTATTTAATGAGAAATAAAAGTAGAGTCTAGTAACAGTACTTCACGGCGGGTAGTGTGGAAATTTACTTTTTAATAACCTTTCCTTTAAATCATGAGATTTGACAACAATGCATAGCCCAATTGCCAACTGCGCACATTAGCTTGTGCAGTAGGGGATGACGGAATTCGCGAAAAAAACTTATGATACGTATTTCTAGATAAAAAGACATCCTCCGTATAAATATGACCACCATTCAAAGCTACATCCTGTATTACATTTACCCACTGAATTATTGTACACCACGGCAATTAAGAAAATCGTTTTTTTAATCTCAACACAAAGCTTAAGTAATATGTGTATAGATGAAACATTTTTAATTTGTGTTTCAGTTCGAAATAACAGAAGCGGAAAAAAATCGATTGCAGTTCTCTGTCTGCAGCAAACTCGGACACTGCGTTCTCTTCGCTGATTGACCGTCCAATTTAGGAGTGTCCCCGCCGAAAAATTATTGCAAATGAGAATACGCCGCGAAAAAACAGAGCGCTTAGTTCGGGCGAAGTTTCCTTCAAATCAGGATTACGCCGACAGCGGAGATGAGCGCCGATATAATAAAATTAAGTCATTAAAAACTTTGCGAATGTCTTAATCCCTAAATAACCGCATTACAATTTGTTTAATCAAGGGATTTGGAGATAGCGCAGTGCCTCGAAATTTTTATTTGTTGAATTTGGATTTAGTAAAAATAGGATTAAGCCAGAGATAAAATTATGGGATTAAAGCTCAAATATGGGTGGATAAATATTTTCTAGGTTGTAATAATTCTGCCTTAATCTTTTATAATAAGCGTTATTTGATAAAAAAAAATTGTAGAGGTACAGATCTAAAAACCAAAATAAAGCGTATAAAAATAAGTTTCGTCATACCTACCTTCTAGGTAGAACGTATTTTACAAGAAAGTGGTTAGGACAGTGGATACAAAAACTTGTTAGTATTGTGTTTCCCTGAATATGAATTTAAATTGAATTCTTCCTTTTATAATCAAATAAATAGTTAAGTTATAGAGTTTTTTAAACTGAACTTAAATTCTTGTTTGTCGTTGCCACTGGGCGACGTCGCCGCGGCACCCGGAATTAGCATGGTAAGTCGTATCGGTGCACTATCAGCGTTGTCAGTTGTTACATTTTTAAAACCACTGTTAGAGGGCGACGACAATGGAAAATAATTTAGTAAAATGGATTACTTTTGTATAGCTTAGCGCCGTGTTATTTTAAAGTCACCATATTTTTTCGACAACAATGTGGAATCGGGTTTCATAGAAAATTTTCCGTCAATTCCGTTATTTTTAAATATTTTAGTGAAATCTGATACATTTTAAGCATATGCATATAAGTCGCTAAGAATATTGTAAATGATAAGTCATTTGTTTTTTTTGTGATATTTTTAAGTTTATTTATATTAAAAAGGGTACGTGTTATATGTCATTAAAATGTTTTGTTTCAGAAAAAATGGATTTAGTTTTTTCCCACTGTCATGAAATACCGAGTATTTAGAGGTATTCTGCTATAAAAAAAAATAAGACGAATAATAAATGTATTCTTAGCAACCTCTATTATTAGATAAGAAAGAAGTTCAACTACCCCAATAACCACCCTGTATTAAATTTGTAGACAAATTAAAACTGCTGAACGCTTGAATAAAATACGGCCCCAATGTTTAAATTTAAAAGACAGTTGTTAATATTTAACTCAATTTATTTATCATCATCTAAACATTGATAAAACTTGACAAAACATTTTTTATTTATATCAATCCCCCTTCGGAGAAATATAGTAGGACGCCGCTGGCATCCGGCCGCGCGGGGCAGTCACGCAACGGTCCTTCATCGTGGTGGCTCGAACAAATAATATTAATTCCCCCAGTCCGCGAATATAAATCCCACGAAAAGAAGAAAATGACCTATTAATCTCTTCCCCGTTTATTTTCCCCACCTCAAATCAAAACAACATCAATCAAGCCGTGAAGCAGAAAAACGGACCGGAGTCGTTCCACTAAAACACAAATTATACCCGAAGAAATAACCCTCTTTATTTACATGGCAGAAGTAAATTTACCTGAACTTTTCGAACGACTATACCATAATTAACCTTTACCCATGCTGCAGTCAGCGAATGGTCGGGTACAGTCACGAGAAGAGAAAATAGGCCGACAGCTCGCCGAGAAATACTTTTCTAAGCAAACCTAAAACGCTTGTTGATTGTTTGAACCGATAGATGGCGTTGAAACTGTCAAGATGCGGATAATGCTCAGTTTGCTTTGTTTAAATACTTAATATTGTAATTACATTTGACTTTCTACTAGTTTGTTAATAAATTTAACTAGTATAATCACAAATATGTTCAATCTAAAAAAACTAACAAGTAAAATTGCCAAAGAAAATGATTAAAGCCTGTGGACCTTTTGAACGGAAATAAAAAATTTTTAAAAATGTTTCCACTGGATTTCTTATGATTTATTAAAGGTGATCAACGATAAAAATTTTAGACTTTCAAATCCTGAAACTAGAAACTTCAATTTGCTTTTTTTATTATTCTACGATCATTTTTCATCAAGTTACAGTCTTTTGAAAAGCACCTACAAATTAAAAAAATTGTTTTATCCTTTAACTTTTGTGATTAGTTTCAGCATGAACTATTTATTCAACTTTTTCACATTTACAAATAGAAAAAATCCCGACCTTACTTCGCTAACACGAAAAACCACACCGTCAGTCTAGTAGCAGAACAAATAAACAATGGAAAAGCACAAACAATCAAATGAATAAGTTTAGAACACGAGCCGCTCGCCTATTCATCAAACCCATCCCGCTCCTCCGCTGACTGTACCTTCACACATGCTTTGTACATGTGTGTTGACACTGTATGTTACACATGCCGGAGTATGTAAGGAGTGAGTGAGGTTAGGTCTGGCACTGTATACCTACATACACATTAAACGGGGCTATTATAGTAGCTACTCGTGATAAGGACGCCGATACGGGTCCCCGGTGGGCGGGAGAGAGACCGTCGTCTCGGTGCTCCTTGTCGCGCTGATGTAAAGTGTCGGTCTTTATCCTTTAAGTAAGGAGGCGTGGCGGCGCCTCGCGATTGGCGGGCGCCGGAGACAGCCGCTCGTCTAGTCCACGTTGGCTGCGGGTTTAATCTTTCTCACTTTCCGCTTTCTTGGGGCCGTAATGCTGTCTCGGTTTATAAAGAGTGCCTGGCGTTGTTAGTGGAGCGGTTACGAGCGCAAAAATGAAATTAAGACTACGTATGAGAGATATAATGCATAATTTTTTAATAAATTAATGCTGTTGTGAACTTTGTAAGGCCGTATAAGGTAGCTAAGGTAATCATTAATGAAGAAAAAAAAGAGCGAGGGACCTAGATTAGATCTTTGAGAAACTCCGGATGCGGCTAGGTATTGAATACAGTAAAATGCGTTGTAAGATACGTGCAGCAGCCTTCCAAGTAAATAAGATTTGAAGAAGTGTATTTAATTCTGGATTAGAGCCAAAGCAATCTAGTTTTTCAGCCACATGATTCTCGGGCTGACGTTCGAACACTCTTGACGCTGGCTCCGCACGATGCGCTGGTGTGTGGCCTGGTTCAGGTTTGGAAAATTCGGGTTTTGGAAAGCCATTCCTATGTGGATTGTGCGCATCTCTGGGTGCTCAAAATCATTGTGATTAATGTTGGTCCTTTTGGTGTTTTTTTTTGGGCTTCTTAATTTTCGTCAATTTTGGAAAGGTAGTGAAAATTGTATCGGCTTTCTGCGCTGTCGGCGGCTTCTGTTAGATGAAGGGGGTGCGTAGACGTCGTCGTATGGGATGGTGGGTGCCTTTTGGCGGCTTGGCGGGAAATCTTCAAAAGGTACGTGAAAATTTTGACGCCTTCCTGCGCAATCTGTTACGGTATTTTGAATTTTCAAAACATGGGTAAAACTGTGCATAGTAATTCGTCTACCATGATTTGTCTATGTAGGTAGTGCTCCTGTTTTGGAGGGAGCTGTGCTTTGTTTGGTGCCTTTTGAAAGGTTGATGAATTTATTCGAAACATGGGTGAATTTCCAGCACAATTTTGTGGCGCCCAAGTGTTGCAAAAAACATAAGGCCATTACGCAAGTGTTTTATTTTCGAATTTTAATTATGTCCGCCCCTCTAGGGTTCGAGGCGAGAACTGGCGGATGTGCCCGAGTGGGACGGCTGCATAATCTCAAGAAACTGGAATTCGCAGCGCGATTCCCATCTTTTCAGGACAGTCCAAGCGTATACTTACAAGCGGGGCCGCGCGGGGCGCGCGCGGAGGGGGCCTTATACGTTTCCTAAGGGTACACTCCCGTCCGCAAACCGAAACGTCTCGCTCCGCTGAAGCGCGCCGCCCGGAATAATGACAACTTTTTAATTAATTGCCCGCCGTGCAGCGGGCATTCGTTTTAATTTAATAAATGCTTTATGTTCCTTGTAGTGTGCAGACAACGCGGTGCGCGAAAATATTTTAATTAACCGCCTCGACCGGAGGCCTTCGCGCAACGATTGCGGCCTTTTTTTCAGTTCTTGTTTTCCCCGCGGGGTGGTGCACGGGATGTATCGGGTTACTTGTCGGTTGCTGCCTTATAACTTTTATTCATAAACATAAACAGTATTAAAAGCATTCGCATTTTTTGAAGCTTTTATCTATATTACGAACTTGAAGATCATCCTCCTCTCATACCAGATCTGTATCCAAGTGATCTCGATGTAATAAGGCAATTGAGAGCAGTAAGTAATGTCACGTGGTTAGATTTGAAAATACCTAGATGTTAAGCAGAAATTTCCTAGTACGATTTACAAAAGCAATTTACTACGTAAATCCGTAAGGAGGATGTCTCAATTGCGAAAAGAAAAAAATAACTGATGTATTCCAAATTCCAAGAGATTTAAAATTTTCGCTTAACTTTCGAATCGAAACCACGAAGCCGTCTGCAACCAAACAATCCCGGCCAAACACATGTCCGATAGGACCCGAATTACCCTAGAGAGAAGTAGAAGGCGTCACAAGAAAAATAATAATTTCAACTAAGTTTCCAAAATGTCCGCCGAAATTTCTAAGCTCCTCCTAGCCGTCGCCCTAGAAAGCGTCACCGCCGGAGGCTGATGCTGTTGGCAGAGCAACCACCGACGACACGCTACAGAATTGAGAAAATTCACCTCAGTTTCGAATTTCGGAAAACAAAAACTTTTCCGAAAAATGCGAAATTCGAACTGAGGAACCGCAATATAAAACCACACTACCACGACATCAGACTACAAGTTCATCACCCGTTCCAGGCGACTAAAATCAAAAGAACCTTGCAGTTCAGTAATAGTATCTAATATGCATACGTTACATGAATTTATTACTTTAATTATCATGAAAATTGCAAAAAATGTCACAATTTTTATAGAAATTAAGACAGAGTTAAATCTCTCCGAAAAAAATCATGTGCTAAGAGCTCCCATTGCTTATGTAACACATACAACCCAGGTTTTGTTCACCTTGCGGTGAAGATCTTCGGGATACAAGCTCCTAAAGCTGCCATGTACACAAGCTCCAAAAGCTTCCGTAAATAACTAAAGCTTCCATACAGGCACTGTAAGGGGGCCACACAGTTAACAAATTTTAGCACTCAAAGACAGTGTACTGGGCTAGATGCTCAGTGCTAAAGAAGATTAAGCCGAAAATCTCACATAAACAAAATACAAACCCATAAACTAAACTATATCACAGTGTAGGTAAGTGCGCATCATCATGCACGTCATCTAACCCAAGCGTCCGTTGAGGTGGCGTAAAGAAGACGCCCGAGGATCCTTTCGCTGGTGATAATCCAACCAATCACATTTCACGACATGACTTTCTTCTTAAACAAATCAAATGTATTAAAATACTAAACTGGCATAAAAACAAATCAGAATTTAATTTAATTCATCATATTTACGTCTATAAAAAAATTAGTATAGTCTGAAATTCCCTATTTGTACAAAAACAGGAAATTGGAATATTTTTCCCCAGAACTAGGGAAATGTCTCCAAATCTGGCATCGCTGTTTGGGAGAAATTTAGTCATCCCTAGCCCTAGAAGAGCATTGCAGCCAATTGGAATTAAACATTGTTAATATTATTCTCTGCTTTAGAGATCATATTGTTTTTTAGAAAACTGTCATAGAATAACATTTAAATTGTGTTTTCTAATGTGTCAAAAATACACTTTCGTTAAATAGAATGAAAAAGTCTTTTTCGTACCGTTCTTTTCTTACTTATTAATTTAAGGACGTTTATCTGATTTGGAATTGACAAACAAATATTCATAAAAATATTAATATAAGCTTATTAATATGAAGAAAATCCCCAAGCAAAATTATGACTAGTTTGGATACCTAAGTAAAGGGACAAGATATTAATAAAATAATTTTTCACGATTTAGTACGAAGTCTTATGAGAATGCAGATTTTTTTGGTCTTTCCACTTAGAATGCGCAACAATTGACGAACAGTTTCCATAGCAACTTGTATAAATAGGAAACCGATATCTAAGAAACCGTATGATAGCTCGTAGAAATCGATTAGGTACTTGTAAGATACATAATTTATAATAATTCTCCTTCAAACTGCTGTCGTTGACTAACTCATCCTCCATATGCGTGATAGCGGCAATGCCGCGGTCTCGACGTAACGTATTATTTGAAATTAGCAGGTGTCCAAGCAAACAGAATGGTCGAACGCGAGCGAGCGAACGCCGAGGCGAGCGAGCCAGCCAAGTGCAATGTTGACAAATCTAAAGGCTTACTACTTTAGTCACTAACGAATCTATAGAAACTCTCGTTAGACTTTAGATGTACCTCCGTACCCGATAAACCTCCTTAATTGTGTAAATTGTTTAGCTATAACCACTTATTTTCAAAAACTTTCGAAAAAATGTTTTATACTTCATTGGGAACTCAGGGTTGCATTTTCGAATGTTTTTTATTCGATATTTTCATTCCTGCAAAACTGGAAAAACCCCTTGACAACAAATATTTCGTAAACTTATTTAGTAACTCGAGCACTGACGCACTAGATTTGAAAATTGAATTATCTCCATCGAGATAATCGTAAAAAATAAATTACGGTATAATCGATTTTCTTCTTTACGAACGACCATCTCGGGGAAAAATAAAAGCCAATTAAGGTACTCGTAATAATAAAAAATCCTCAACGCTTCGCTATCAATCCACTTGTCTGTCTGACTCGGTAGCAGCTTATTACACGCTGCACACCAAGCGGATAATTACAACGATATTTAACTAAACAAAACAATAACGCGCTAATAAACGAGAAGGAAAATATCCTGCCATTAACTTTTTACCCGAACTCGCTCACTTACCTAATTAAATTCGGATACGGATCGCCACGGATTGCTCGCGATTCGGCGCGGCGGATTGCTTTTAATTGTTTTCTTGCGTAATTGAGAGATAAAAACAAGATCGCCGTGAATCACGGATCCGAACCGTGTAATATGGCCGGCCTTGGAAGGCGACAAATACAAGTAAGTTTACTTCACGAGCTTCAAAAACGGTGCACTGCTAGAAAATACAACACAATGTTGACGATATTTTGTGCGGTAGAGGAAGCGGCGTGTTATTATTAGATGTTGAGTGTCGAAATTCACCTATCTTTGGAAGAGAATTCGATAATCCTTTATAAATCTCCATACGACGCGTAGTACCCGTCATATCTACAGGAACCATAGAAAACAATCGCAGACGATTTATAACGCACATCGAAAGGCACAGTTTCGAAAATTTCCTGAAATTCCTCTTCACGAACCCGCGATTGTCACCAAAAGCCGTCAGCCGTATAGTTTTTCCGATGTCAATTGAAGAACCAACAGTACTGTACCAGGTTCGGTCGCTGACGCAGTAACTCGGCATTGAACTATTTGAAAAACTTGGTCCCATATTTATTTAGCCATACCCGTAAACAGGTCTCGTCGAACTAAACGAGGTTGTGATAGAAATGTATACGCTCAGTTGAAGAATGCGAGCGCGGGCAAAGGAAAATGATCACAGTTGCATTGGGCTACTGGGCAATAAATCACAGCAGATGACAAGTGGTAGATAATTTGCCCAGCAGTGCAGTGCAGCAATGCGGAATTTGATGTGATTCAGGTAATTTTAATTTATTATATGCACCTTCTATCAATCATTCATATTACAATTGCCGAGACAATTGCGAAAGAGAGAAATAAGCGGGATATTTTGTTTACTAATATTATCACAACATTGCATTTTGGAGACCTTTTGAAACGGAACAAAACGAAATTTACCACCAATATAATAAAATTGTTTGAGGACATAAATAATTAAAATATGTTGTTGGCCAAATGAACATATAATAGAAATTTTCTACACATTATATACAAATCATTATAATTTTTTACCTTTAGCAGTTAATTTTTTTAGGGACGCCTATGAAACTCATTAAATTTTATTACCGGACGTTTTTTTGCACAACCGCCACCACCAACCGCGAAAATTTTTACGCATGTTTTGAATATTACTCGCAATTCCACTGCGAAGCCATGATTGCCGCTAAAAATCACCAGCGGTATAAGACGACGCTGACCATGCAGTCTCTTCATTACCCAGAAGCCACCAATGACGCAGGAAGATGCGAAAATCTTCACAGAGGGATATTATTTCAAAATACCAAAAAGCATGGAAACCATAATGTGACGTCATACCACTCGTTGGCGGCTAGCCCACATATACTCATATGATATCTCCCCTAGTTAAAAAATAAACCTCATAAATTTTGAGAGAAAAAAAAATAGTTTTCCGTTAACTGTAACTGTTCAGGAGAGGAAAAATAAAAGAAAGTATTTTTTGTTGTCATATAATTTGGCTTCGTATTTATGATTTATTTTTTATTTTTTAATTTATTCCGGGGTTTAGACGTGAATAAGTAACATTTAAAACGTTTTTCCGCATTTATTACATTATTAGATACATAATTATATACTTATTACTTACAAAAATAATTGTATACACATATACATCCTGTTCATCGCGTAAAATAAAAAACTTGGTGAATGGAGTATACCCTCCATTCACAGAGTGTGATCAAATGAGGAGACGACGGCAAATTGTTTATAACGCGCGCATACAAATGCCTTCCGAGAAGTCAACACCCCGATGGATTAAACAATCAAGCAGTTTGTAATCAAGGATGTCCCACAATCGTCGGCAAAACGGCTAGCGAAAAGTTCAAGGACCCCGGCCCTCCCCGCCCGACCGACCTGAACAAACACTGAAAAATAAGCAATGAAAATAAGGTGTTTGCTTTGCATAAGCGATTGTCGAAGTTATTGATTATTTAGTGTTTGAATAATTTAACCAGCGTTGTATTTGCTTAGGTCTTTTATTTGCAATAAAACGTGATGTCAATATTGCCTGGGAATAATGATGTTTTCCGGCATAACAATTGACTGTCGGCGAACAATGGGCGCGACTGTCACTTGCCCGGTAAAAAGTAGTTCCAAAAGGAGTCACTTCTCCAATTTTTTTTGTTTACAGGGTGTTCAAATTGACCATAAACTAAAAGCAGAGTATACGTCGTAAACCAGTAGTTATCGTTGTCGACAATTTGAAGTATTTCAGACAGCGTTAGAGTAGGCATAAGTTAGACAACCAGAATCACAACATGTGTCACACTTTATGACTCAATTATGTATTTCGACTTTAGATAAGTAATACATTTTTTGCATCTTTACGAAGATGATTAATTTAAATATTACCCAAATCACAAGTTTGTGTATAATTCGCTGTTTTCTACACATACAAACAATTGCTGTTTTTTTTATCAACCTTGAAGCTTCTTGACGATTTACAAGTGGTAATGATGGAACAATTCACGAACAATTTCTGTCAGTGTACTGGTGTAAACGGGGCTTAACAGCCGCCAAGTTTCCCCGAAAACCAAACTGCAGTGTCCCGCCGAACGCTACAGTGGGCAGTGCGGTGTCCTGCAGCGGTCGGCAGGCCGCAACCGGGCGTCCACTTATTAGCAGGGCGTCGCGGTGCGCATCGTACACTCCATCAACATTAAATTAACCCAGCCGCAATGCTAAACAGTGCATATTACCGCCAGAGCACTTGCACCCACACGTTACCGCCCGTTTTACATCGCCGCGTACGGTGCTGTTATCTGTGTAATTGATGTTCGGTGTCGCGCGATGTACAGGGTGTTCCGTTACGGTTGATAAAAAAGGAAAGTCATATGTAAATGAGCAAGCTATAGTAGGCAGTCATAATTAGGCGTAAAAAAATTAATCTTCGTCAGAACAGAATAATTGGTCAAATAAGTCTTTGTTCTAAAATTTTTTCTTGCAAGGAAAAACTAAAAAACTGTACTAAAATGTTCTCTTAAAACAGTATGGGCTGATAAAATCGTTTATATTAAATTATTGGAAAATACAGGGTGTTAATGAACTTATGTCAAATATTTTTGCCTCATGTCGTTATGTCGTCAAAATGAGGTAAATACACGGATTTGTTTTGAGTATAATGTAATTTTAAAATATGTCTTACCTCAACATTGTAAGGAGCTACCTTTTCAGAACTGCTGATTTTCATAGAAGATATTCGATGTACCCACCATTTGCTTGCACACAAGCTTTAGCGCGACATATCCAATTCGCTCGCATGTGTTGCAATAACTCCGGCAAGCGACTTTGCAAAAAATCTAGATATGAAGCTCCGTCTAAGCGTCTAGGCTAGGCTATTCAGAAGGACATATTAAAGTGTCATTAACGATACCGGCCCACATGTTCATTGAAAACTGTTGCTGAAAGGTACCGTGACGTACTTCGTTTGGATTTTCGATAATCCAGTGGTGAGTGTTGTGGACGTTACGTACACTATTTCGACTGAAACATGTTTCATCTGTAAGAGGCATTTGCGCTGTAAATTGAGGATTTATGCTAAATAAATGCGCCATTTTCAAAAGAAAACTTGGAAATACGGTTATTAAATGTACTCTCGAAAAATAGCACAGCAATCACTACAACAATGTATAAGAAACCTACAAACTCGTAAAAAGTGTTACAGAATTTTTTGTAAGTACTCGTCGTAATAAAATGCATGTTTTTCAGCAGTTCTAAAATAATTTTAAACACATTTTTAATTAGCATTTCTCTACGACTTAAACTTCGATATAAATTTGTGACTCAGTTTTTGCTCCTTTTTCACCCTTTTAAAATTTTAATATAAGTTTATTAACACCCTGTATACCAAAATAAAAAAATCCCAGAAAATAACAATATTTAGCATTAAGGAACTATAGCAAATGTTCGAAATGCTCACCTTCAGTAATACAGACATGACACTGTCCCATTACCACGAATTTCATTCGCGGTCACTATAATTCGTTTCTGAAACTGTTCTTTTCTGTTAATTATTTCGCGGTAAATCTGTTGCTTTAAAAATCGCAGTAAAAAGAAATCTGGTGGATTCAAGTCGGGACTTCTTGGAAGCTGTCTCACAGGACCAAATCGATCAATCCATCTACTATCAAATCGATTATTTAACCACTCTGTATCATGCGGTGAAGAGGTGCAGCATCGTGTTGGAATAACATTTGTTGTCTTATATTTACGGGAAACAAAACGTTGTGAAAATTCTAACTGGATAGAAATTCAATGCGTACTACTGTAGTAGGATTATCTAAGTAAGATTGCATCAATTACAGCTTTCTCATGATCCGCAACATTTTGTCTCAATAGTGACTCAGTCCCTTGATCTTCCGAACCTTTGGAAGGTTGAAGAAAATTCTTGATGATATGGTATTCTTCTATTGGGGAAACTACGTGGTATTCTCTTACGGTGCTAGGACATTTCCATCACAAAAACCATACACGTAAAAATGTTAGCTAATGCTTTTGTAATAAAATCACACATTTCGAGAAAAATCAACCCACGTACATGAAATTTCAAACAATTAAGTACTGCATTTAAAGACGAATGATTGATAATAACTCCAAGTGCTATCAAAGCATGGCTGGTTAGTTTTAAGAATTCTATTTTTACCATCTACAATTAATTATTTTTGTAAACAGATATAGACTTATTCTATATTTTTTTGGAAACTTTGAGAGGCTGTATCTCCTAAGTGGTGAACATTTTACTAAGGTTATTTTGATACAAAACATGTTCTTTTTTTTGCTATAGATTCACCTGTACTATTTGTGTTACTTCTTTTGAAAACACCCTGTATATCTCGTACTTCAAATTGTTGACGTTTCGAAAATCAACCTGTTTTCATATTCTGTTTTATGTTACAATCAAATTTTAACGAGTTTTAACTAATACAATGATTTATGACGAAGAATAAGACTCAGTACGTTAACAAATTCGCTGAAAAATCCCTGAAACCGTTCTGGATCGGCGAAACTGGTCCTGCTAATGGAACCGCTTGTCATTCATTAATGCGATCGGATTCGCGACCGGCAAAGTGAAACAGCCAGCCGGCCGGTCCATAAATGATAATATTTCGCATTAATATTGGATGATGTATTTTAACAGTCGATAATATATTCGCGTTTACTAACATAGGAATTAGTGGAAAATCATCAAAGCTCTGCCCCGCTATTTGTAATTATTAAGTTCATACACATTTGCGGAAATTATTAACAATGTATGAATTATGTACACAGACTCATGAATTTATAATTGAATGAATATGCTGTTTTACGTATCATATCGGGATTGGTAATTAAATTCTGTTAACATAACACATCATTTTCAGTATTAATATTCCCAATTTATTATTGCGCAATATCGAATTTGTTTGAACGGTTTTATTGTTATATTGCGTTCTGTTAGTTATTCAAATTCCATTTTAATAAATAATGCAGATTTCTGTTTGCCTAACATAACTGCATAAATATGCATCCGGAAAAAATCAGGCGTGTATTGGCGCACGGATTATTTTAATTTTAAATTTCAGCTACTATTTCTGTATTCAACCATTACCGCCTATAAAATAGAGCCTCAGAGCATCATCGTATAGTTTACTCAATCTCTAATTATTGTTGACGACGGAAATCGACGATTTTGCTAGCTCTTTAAGGAGGTATATCGGGTTTACTCAAATGCACAGATGTACTTGAAATTTATATAGCGTATTACCCAGTGCTCCCTCTGTGCGTCATATTTTTTTGAAATTTTTTTTTGAATCTAGATTTTGAGATATAGTTGTTGAAAGTTGTTCATTTTAACATATGGCGAAGATGGACGCCCTCTTTTTTTGCCCATAACAGAAAAAAATGTAGAAATTGTGAAACAAAACTTTTTCATAGATAGTACACAGTATTATCTTATTTTTGATGTAAAACTAATGTAAGTTTTGAACATAGTACAGCTGTATTAATTAGAAGCAGAAACCAATAATTGCATTTCTGTCTTTGACTTGAGGATTAATGTGGCAACGTCGCAATCATCTGACAGCAAGGAAGGAATGCATTTGAAAGACTTGATAAAAACGAAATTGATTTCAAACATACAGGGTGATTCACAACTTATCCAAAAAAAATTGGGAATAGATGCGGCATGAGAAATGGAGTCAATATTGTAAAAAACCAGTTTGTAAAATCCTTATAGTTTTTGAGAAAAAATTATTGAAGTTATAGCACATTAAACCACTACATAGTTGGACAACTTGTCTCTAGCATCATTCGCCACGTGGCCTCATCGACTCCGAATACTGAATTCGGATTTTGCAATCGTCGTTGCGATATTTACCTGTTATCTGTGGTTTTTATAATACGTTTTAAGTAGTTGGTGTCAAAAATGGGTAGTTAGTGTCAAAAATGGTTTGCGTGTACTCGGAGTTGATGGATATCGTTTTAATTTATGGTGAAGCGTTTGTGTTATGGTGAAACAAGACATCATTTGTGTTAGTTCGTAGAAAGAGAGTAAGACGGACCCAAATATGTTTACACGTGAGTGGATAAAATTGTGAACAATTGCTGTTGCAGCATCGGGTATGTCAAATAATTTTATTATTTAAAAACACAAATTAATTTTATTAATAATTAATAAAGGCAAAAGCATTTGAATTTGCCGATATAAAATAGGTGCGATAAAATTCTATTTACATATTTCTTTCCTTGCGAAAGTTTTTGTCCGTTTTTATCGCGCCGCCATATCGGTCGCATTGTGCGAGGTCAGGTTTTACAGTGGACCAGTTTCCAGTGCCGTGCAGAAGTGTATTTTTAAATCAATTTTGAACTGATCTTTTTGATTTTTTCTTTACAAAATTGTATTTGTAAGGGTCCCCTGTACATCCAGAATTTTTTTTTTTTTATAAGTTCTGAATCACCCTGTATACATTTTTCCTAAATCTCATATACATTGATATCAACAATAAATTATCCACAACAGATGATTTTTTGTAATGTTTTTAAAAAACTAGATTAATTAAAAAAGACTAGGAAGCTGTGATATATTTATTGGAATAAAAAATACAGTTGATAAATCCTTTTAATATATTTAATGGTTTATAAAAACATCGTAATCATTACCCAGCAATATTTAGGGTTACATAAAGTTTTCTTTACTTGATTAATAAGTAATACTTGGGATAAAAGCATTTGTACGGGATAACAAAGGAACATAAATATTTCTCAGCAAACTTTATATCTAAAAAATTATAGTTGCAAAACTTTTGTAATATTACTAAAATAGAGATTAAAAACACGAATAGTGAGTAATAATGTAATTTCTATCACAGAACCTTCAAAATTGCATCCAACATTTTCTTCGACTTGGACGAGAGATGGGCGCGAGTGTCATTTCATTTCTTTAGAACTAAATTAATATAATTCTCGTTGTTTTACCAGTTCACATGATTTACGGATTTTAAATAAAGGATACAAATCTTCGCTAGGATAATATTACATATTTGCTATATATAATAATTATATTGTACATAGTTTACACACAATATATTTTTGAACGCGTACGCATCTTTACCCGATTTGACGCGCAATATCTCCGATGTCCGAGGTCTGTAGGTTCGCAGTGTGTACAACTGCTAGTCAATTATTAGCGCTGTTGCCACATCTACATAGTCTTTATGCGTTCATTAAATATAATTTAAAACTACTTTTAATTTATTTTTTTCAAATTGACAGCGGGCTTTAGTCCCATAAGAAAAGCATAGAACCCCCCCCTGCGCTCCTCACTTCCCTCGGACCCCGATATACCTCCTTAAGTAACTAGTACCCTTTGGAGATAAAAAAAATTATTACACAATTTAACAATGAACATTTTGTGTTGAAAGGTTTGGAAAGATGATCAATTATTTTACGCATCTCCGTTCTTCTATGAGTCATTTTGGTAGGTACCTCTTATACATGACGCGCGCACAGGTTTAAAGAAAAAAGTGTTTCGTAACAGTCCGTTACTACTTATTGATGGCCAGCCAGTTAATTTTTTGTGTCTCCTTGTGACTCTTCTTGTGGTACTTGGAGCTGTATACGGTCGTTTCGACTGTCTTAATAACGCTTGGCTTTTTCCCCATAGTCCATGGAACATCTAGAAAGTTGTTTTTCTCTCCCCAAAAATGGAAAATCTAGCTAGCCATATTGCAGGTGTTTCCAAAACTGACAGATAAATACGTCACGTGGCCCATGCGTCACGTGACGCCCTTACAAAACTGCAACTGTTGACCAAAATAAATTTCGGTAATAATTCGCATTATTTTGGCAATTTAAATGTTTTCGAGTTGGTGCCCGCTCACGAACCGCGTATGGAGAGCCTTGCGGTTCGGAGCGGAGGCAGAAGCCATCAGGACGCTCTCCACTAACCCTTTTGTGGCGTCGGCGTCGGCCGAGCGCCTGCTTAGCGGCGCCCTTCCGCGGCGTCGTGAATCATGGGCGTTCGTGACCATTGTTCCGTAAGTAATGGACTTCTCGCGCGTCAACGGTAAATCTCCCGGCGACGTTATTCAATTCGCGCACGACATGAGGTTCGCACGCGATGATCATTGTGTGGGGCGGTAATATAGATGGTCTGCGGTTACCGGCTGCGCGTCACGCTAGGGCCTGTGCCAGCCGCTGATGGCCACGGACTAAGACATAAATGGCTGCTACGGACAGGGCCGGAACTCCAAAAATCGGACATGATTCTCATAGTCTAAAAAAGACGAGAATGAAAGTATAAACTGCAACTCTTCCGGTTCTCTTGGTGTATATAAAATGAAGTTTCAACTAGTGCTGGCAAAAACCGGAAAAAAGTGAAACCGGTTAACCGGGTTCTGTAAAAACCGATTTCAGTTAAAACCGGTTTCGAATAGTTGCTAAAACCGGTTATTCGAATAACCCGTTACTTGAATCGCTAAAACCGGATATCTGAAAATCGGTGCTTTACAAAGAAAGACCCGGAGAAATTGCCTAAAAAAAAAGGTCTACAAAAAATCTGGAAGTCAAATTTGTTTACGAAGAAATCGATCTCCAAAAAAAAAGGTCAATTGCAATCGGACAAATCGATGTCTAAAAAAAAGGAAGTAAATCATCGAATAATCGGATATTTGAAGATTCGAATAACCGAATAACCGGTTTTCGGATANAAAAAAGGTCAATTGCAATCGGACAAATCGATGTCTAAAAAAAAGGAAGTAAATCATCGAATAATCGGATATTTGAAGATTCGAATAACCGAATAACCGGTTTTCGGATATTTGAAGAATCGAATAACCGAATAACCGGTTTTCGTATTTCGTAAAAATCCGAATTATTCGAAACCGGTTAAGCGACTATCCAAAAAACCGATTTCAGTTGCCAGCACTAGTTTCAACCATATTTTATATAGGGGAAGTTTATACATTTTACACTGCTGCTATGTTGGTTGCCTATCCTCTTTTTTAATGGAAACATGATTTAGATCCGGTTTTTAATAGTTATCTGCTTTAGCATACCTCTTTTCAGATCAATTTATCGATACCGGATTGGAGTAATTGTTATAGTATTATTTCCTTTCTGCTCGTGTATGTGAAATAGAAAGATTTGTTCACGGAAATGAAGAATTTTTTGGTTAAGGGGCTAAGGGCTATCTTTAAAATTGCGGACCTTCAATGACCTTGACGTTTACCTTCAAGGTCATTAGATAATCAAATATAATTTTTAAAATAGAAACCTCTATTTTTGACCCCGGATTCGGAAAGAGCGCACAATTTTACGTTTAGATAGGTCCTTGAGGATTTTCTTTGGAATGATCTTTAACGGTTATTTCAAGGACAAAATATTTTAAATTACGCACCTGAATATATCGCCAGGTGAGTCACCAATCAAAAAATAATCCTTACAAAAGTTGTTGGGTTCGGAGAGGGATATCGGATGGTGTCTTTCAATTTGACCTTGATGAAGAAGAAGAGCCTTAAGTACCTATCTAAACGTAAACGAACGTATCTATCTAAACGTAAACTAGTCTTAAGCACTTATCTAAAAGTAGAAATTAGAGCTTTTTCCGAATCCAGGGACAAAAATAGAGGTTTCTACAGGGTGATTCATTAATAATGGGACAGAGGACAGAGCTTAAGGGCATGTTGCTGACTTCAAAATAGAGCGATTAAGCCAAATATGCCTTATCCGAATGTTGCTCCTTTTCGATCTACAGGGTGTTAAAGTTGAAAAAATATTTTCGATTTTTTTAAATATCTTGAGCATCTTTGAACGGATTGTCTTGAAAGTTTGTACACCTATGTTTTCTGAGGTGGTAATTACGGAAATGGTAACTATTTTGCAATCACATCTAGGATGCGCTAGTTGTAGTGTTCCGTCGGAGTAAACATATGTCAAACTTTTTTGTCCTTCAAAAATCTGAATTTCCAATAAGAAATTATTAAACTACGTTCAATTCTAAATAAAAAAGATATACCTGTTAAAAATCGATAAACTTAACCGTTTTCGAAATAAGAACGATTTACTATTTCTTTACAAAATTATTTGTTTGAACGTACGCCTTTAAATAAGATGACTTAATTACGAATTAAGACAAACACAGTAACAACTGAAAATTTTATTATGCTTAAGTCTAATTACAAAAGATTCTCAAAGTGGCGACCATTGTTTTCAATACATTTTTTTATTCTCTCGTTAAAATTTTGTCTGACACTGAATAGACTTCTTTGTTGGTCTCTGATAATGTTAACAGATTCTTGTATTTTTGCCCACAGCTCTTCTCGAGTATGTATAACATCTTTATAAACTAAAGATTTAACGTTACCCCAGAAATAAAAATCTAGGGGATTTAAATCAGGGCTACGCGCAGGCCAAGGCACTTCGCTGCCGCGACCAATCCAACGGTTTCGAAAACTTATATCAAGATATTCTCTTACTGGTCGGGAGTAATGTGCGGGAGCACCATCATGCATAAACCAAAAGGTTTGCCGTAAATTTAAGGGGATATTTTCAAGAACGAGTGGCAAGTCATTTGTTAAAAAATTTAAATAATTTTCCCCATTAAGTGGACGGGGTAACACAAATGGTCCCAAAATGTTATCGGAAAGTATTCCACACCAAATATTTATTGAGAATTCATGCTGAAAATGTTGTTCTCGTGGCAAGTGAGGATTTTCCAGTTCCCAGAAATGGCTATTTCTCCAATTAAATACACCGCGCCGGGTAAATGTAGCTTCGTCCGTAAACAATATTTTATTATAAAATGTAGGGTCAGCATTTTGTTGCCGACGAAGAAACTGTGCGAACCGAAATCTACCAGGAGGATCTTGTGGCATCAACTGTTGAACCGGACGAAAATGGTAAGGATACAATTTTTCTTTGTGGAGTATTCTGAAGACGGAAGGCTGACTTACACCAGTAGCTGATGAAATTCGGCGTGTGCTTGTTTGCGTGTTTTCGGCAATTCGCACTAAAACATCCTCTTCTTGCTCCGCCGCTAATACTTTAGGCCTTCCAACGTCTCGTTTAGGGCGAAATGATCCCGTTTCTCCTAATCTGTCGTACAACGTCTTGAAAAGCTTGTGGTTAGGTTGTCTGTTATTTGGATATAACTCCAAGTACCTCGCTGCTGCATGACGACCACAATAATTTTCTTGGGCATACACACATACCATGTTTCTCATTTCAACAAACGAATAATCATTATGACGCGGCATTTTAATGAAAAAAATCACAAACGAAGAAGAACTAAACTGTCTAGTATTTATAAGTTACCTAGAATTGACATAAATAATACATGACATTTCATTGACAGCGGCCTACTTCATTTAAGTCATCTTATGTATAAAGGCGTACGTACAAACAAATAATTTTGTAAAGAAACAGTAAATCGTTCTTATTTCGAAAACGGTTAAGTTTATCGATTTTTAACAGGTATATCTTATTTATTTAGAATTGAACGTAGTTTAATAATTTGTTATTGGAAATTCAGATTTTTGAAAGACAAAAAAGTTTGACATATGTTTACTCCGACGGAACACTACAACTAGCGCATCCCAGATGTGATTGCAAAATAGTTACCATTTCTGTAATTACCACCTCAGGAAACATAGGTGTACAAACTTTCAAGACAATCCGTTCCAAGATGCTCCAGATATTTAAAAAAATCGAAAATATTTTTTCAACTTTAACACCCTGTAGATCGAAAAGGAGCAACATTCGGATAAGGCATATTTGGCTTAATCGCTCTATTTTGAGGTCAGCAACATGCCTTTAAGCTCTGTCCCATTATTAATGAATCACCCTGTATTTAAAAAATTAAATTTGACCTTAAAATGGCCTTGAAGGTGAAGGTCAAGATCAAGGTCAAGTCCAAGGTCACCATCTGATGTCTCCTTCCGAACTCAGTTGTTTCAGTTATCATAGATGTCGCACCAGCAACGAAATCACATTCATCTCGTCCTCATAATTGCTGTTAATTTTAAATTGGTACAAGCCCGTCCTGAGTCCGGCCCTGCCCGTTCCTTCCACGCACACTTTCCGCAGCCCTCATTCCACTTTCGATTAACCGAACTTTCGACAATAGAGGCTAATTACCACGATCAAGCGTATATCATGTCTGTTGGCGAAGTTCTAGGTGTAATATTATGGAACCGCGCGATTTTGCTTAATGCGTATCCATCAACATGGGAATGGAAGTTCCAGCACAACAGCGCGCTTTGTTGGTAGGCACGGCATCGGGTCTAATTCGATGAATAATTCTGAATAATTAATGGCGGCTTTCTGTATTTATTTAGGTTGCCGGATCGATTTTTTTTGTTCTACACCATCACCATTAATAATAGAGATAAAAATATAACAATTTGATGTTTACCCTCTGTAATTACCGTGGAAGAAATTCATAATAAAGGTTTTAATATATTAAGTTTCTGAAACAATGTAAACAAACGGTGGAAATATTAGGCAACCAGATATACTATCCGCGTAGGTCCAAAATTAATCGAATTGCAGTTGGCTTTGAAGTACTTTTAGTTGCGATTATACCCGGTTGTTCTATTGTCTCTGTAATAATTATATTTCCATTTATTTTTATCACGTTTTCTGCGACACTTTGTCACTTCTCTGCCCGATAGCGTTTGTTCGCTTGTCCTAACTTTAGGGATGATGATAAATGCAGTTGCGTCAACGGATGGAAACGGCGTTTTAATTAATTAAAGATAAATTTTAGTAAATAAATGCTACCGAAGAGCCCGTGCGATGTTAGTGTTTACTTGGTGGATTTTGAATTTATGTTGCTAATATGAGTATTATAATTATAGCATTAGAAAAAGGATTTCTTAACATTGTATTTTACCACCAGTTAAATTACAATAAATTTTAGGGACAATGATAAGCAAAGGAGTCGTGCCTAATGAGAGTTTGAAGAGCGCACTGTGATCAATAGGATCTAGGTCACGATTGTAAGGAGACTGTTAACTTTTTCGACGTTTATTTCAATACCTGAAGATTTTAGTAAATGAATTTAACGTAACTTTTACCTAGAACTATTATTTTCACCCTTTTCTTCTCGGTATGGCACGAACATCCAATTGGATTAATTATTTAATTAAATAAAATTCATTTCGTTTAAAGAGAAACAATTGACGATGCTTTAATAGAACAAAAAATTGATAAAAAAATTATTAAACACAGATCCAAACAGTAAATCAAAACGAAATTGATTTTTTTGTTTAATAAAACAAAATTTAAATTTTTGATGTAAGTTCTTAATGAAACTTTAAAGTCTTCAAAGTTGGATTGTTTGGTTCATTAGCATGAACCAGTTGTTAAGGCCAGTCGCGTGCTCCAATGTTACTTGTTTTCAGCAGGAAGAAGAAGAAGAAGGAAGAGAAGAAGAAGACAATACACTTGAAGTTCCATTAGATAATTATCAATCAGACGAATAGTTTTCCCCAATTACTCATAATTCACACCGCTTTCATCATTTCCAATAGTAGGTACCATTTTTTATTTAAAAATTAATTAAATTAAACAGGATCACAATAGATCGTTGTATAGGTCTACCGGGGAAACCACGTTAAAAAAACGCGCTAGGTACACTACCTCACAGATGACGTGTGCATATTTTGGAGAACACAATTTTTTCAACTTTTTGAATCGCTATATCTCAGAAATGGTGACTCTTAGCAAAATAGTGTAAGAACAATTTTTATAGATAATTGCATGATCTATCTAATTTTTGTCTGACTTATTTTTATGATAAAACTTACCGTTTGGCTGAAAAATACAAAAAACCCATATTTGCGAACTTTCACCTTGAATAATTTTTTTTCCAGATTGATCCAGTGGGATTGATGAGGACTTTTCACATTTTATTTATAATGGTGTTCCCAACATTCATACCAATTTTCAGCTGTATGCGAATTATTGGAAGCTTACCCCTATTTTTTGAGCTACTTTGATCGGGTTAGTCTTGAATTTCCGACCATTTATTTCTGAAGTCTTAAAAAATCCCACTTCTGATATTTGATCTAAATTACCATTATAAACAAGGTGATTAAATTTTTGAAGTTTTATTTTCAGAACTGAAATTTTAGCAAATGAAGCAACATTATATCATTATAATACCATTTAAGTTAACTTTCCCTTTTACTATATGAAGAAATGAACAAATCGATT
This sequence comes from Anoplophora glabripennis, assembly GCF_000390285.2. Classification (NCBI taxonomy): domain Eukaryota; kingdom Metazoa; phylum Arthropoda; class Insecta; order Coleoptera; family Cerambycidae; genus Anoplophora; species Anoplophora glabripennis. The sequence continues at coordinate 1,340,135 of NW_019416226.1, read as the reverse complement.
ACATTTTGGACAACACTGATTGAATATGCTTTAGCCGGACAGAATATTTGATAAAAATGACATTTAAATAAAGATTCAAACAGTAAATCAGAACGAAATCCCGCTTCTGATTTCTTATTTAAGAAAATAAGGTTTTAAATTTCTGGACCGTGCAACGTGAATATAAAAAAAATCCTCGACGTCCTAAAATTTCTTGACGTCTTAGAAGTTCATCTCTCTTCTAATGTTCTTCAAAAATCTCCCTTACATAGTGAGTTAGGTTGAGTTAAGACTACTTTTTTGCGTATTTTTCATAGCTAAATTTTAGCAAATGAAGTAAATACCATTTAATGTTAACTTACTTTTACTACACTACACAAAAAATGAACTATTTTCGAGAGAATAAGCGACTGGCGACTGTTTCAGCAAAACAAAAAATTGATCAATTGGAAACAAATTAGAATAAATTTTGGCTTCTAATTATAATTTAAAAATACAAATTTCTAAATTTCTGAAAATATGTAAAGTCCAATTAATCTGTCACGGCCTAATGTTAAATTTACAAAAAATACCCGCTGGAAATAAAAAATATGGTGATGTAGGAAAAAAAATTCTAAGATGGTGTATTACCTCAGGCGCATAACGGCAAGTTGGAATTTCAAAATTTTCACATTGGGATGCATCACAATGTAAACAATTGTACATTAAAAAAAAATCACAATCACAGATTTTATTTTTGTAATCGCTGACGCAGTTACATATTTTTTAAATATTTCCTCTGGTATTAACGGTTCCACAGTATACACTGGTATGAGCAAATTTTTCATCAGTTTCCATCACCACGACATAGTTACGTCATTGCCGTTTCCTAACAATCGAAAAGATGTTGCTTGGCTGCTTTTTCAGTAGGAGGTACATTCTCTAATTTTGAAAGTGAGAGCGCTTTTGAACGTGCAAATTCAGTTTTCGGAGCGCCCGAGTAGGGTTTTCCCCACAGTTAGCTCGCGCCGCGCTCGAATATGCTTCGGTTTGACGCACCATTAAAAATGCAGAAGTGGCTAAAATGAACCACAGTATTTTTTTATTGAAAATGTAAGTCGGCAATTTCAATCTCTGTAAGAATGGACGCTGTAGCACTTAAATAGCGGCCTGTGGAATTTTTTTGAAAAAAAAAATATCGGCTCCAGAAGGTCGTAGAGCAACGCTTCTTTTAAAAATTCGCGTAAAAATGCCACCAATCGATTCCTGTATCCGAGAAATGAAAATCGAAAAAGATATTCAAGGAAAACACTACCAAAAAATTTTTACTTTTTTTCAGTCATATTTGAAATGAATAAAATCGTTATCACTCTTTTTTATCATGAAAGTACAACTCTTAAGGAAAAAATGAGCCCTGATTAGTTTCTCTACGACTATTCGTCGAGCAAGAAGAGCCGATTTTCGAAATGACCTTTTTTCGAAAAATTTTTAATATTCTTTAATTTTTAAAAAAGGCAATTTTTGCTAGGCGAGGCCTACATTACAGCAAGTAACAAGTTCCAAATCCTCAATTTGCAAGAGATACAGCAAAAACAAAAAAAGTCGACTTTTGACGGTTTTTCGATATATCTCGAAAAGTAATACAAATTCTTTTGACTTTTATGAATTGCTTAGGTTAACTTCGCCGTTTATGCGCCACAGGAAAAATACGCTACCTACCTTTCTTAGATTTTTTTTCCTATATCACCATATTTTTTGTTTCCAAGTGGCATTTTTTATAAGCTCTGCTACGTATTGATTGGACTTTAAGTTGATTATAAAACAATTGAATTGAAGATAATTTTGTTTTATCTTCTTGATGTTAATTTCTATTTTAATGTTTTTAAAAAATCCCACTTCTGATATTTAAACTACATAGGAGTTAGGCTATTATTATAAGCCGCATGATTACATGTTTTTCCGCAGCTGCAAATTATAGAAAATTAAGCAATATTATGTCATTTAACTTAATTTTCCTTTATTATACAAGAGTGAACAATTGATTTATGGGTTATGTTATTTCTGTATTCAAAAATACTGAATTTCCCATATTATTTTTGCTTTTTGCGTAAAACAAAGTTTGAGTTAATATATCTTCTAAAGTCATTAAAATATCCCACATCTGATATTTATCCCACTTCTGATATTTAAGCAAAAAAATCATAACTTAAATAGACTTCAATTTGCAAAGTATCCCAGGGAAACAATTATTTTAATAATTTATTTCCTTATTTCAAACCAAAATGGAAGAAATATTCAAATGAAACTGGAAACATGCAAAATATATTTTCGTTTTCACTCCAACTACGTCGGTTTTCGATAAAACCTGTTGATTTTCGGCAACTTGGACGGTTCAAGGTGCGAAATAAACAAACCCAACATCAAAATTGTTTATTAATAGAACAAAAGTTATCTACACTGAAAACGATATAATAATAAAAAAATACGACCAAATCATACAAGTTAAAATCCCTTAATCGAGTAACTGTCTCATTAGTAATAAAATAAACCCATAATATACTTATACGCGCCGCTGTCGCAGCAGGTACGTCCGGCATCGACGTCGTCTCCGTCGCCTATCGAAATCTGGATCCCAAACCGGCCCCCGCCGTCGCATCACCTCTTCCCCTTGCTCTTCTTCCACTTTCCGTAGAAGGTGGTGATCGATTCGATCGCAACGCCCGCCGACTTCGCCAGGCCGACGTAACTGAATTCCTTGTTCTCCCCGTTGGACAGGACGTTGTGGTTTCCGATCAGGAGAGTGACCACGTTGGACGCCCCTTTCTGCTGTTCGGCCAAGAAGTGGCAGCACTCGATTATCTGTATGTAAACGTGCATCTCCTTGTCTTTCTTCTTGGGGTATTTTATAAACGGAATGGGAGCGCGTTCCTGGTGGCGCTGCGCCCTGAAGAAGCGGTTGCCGCGCTGGAACTGAGACTCCAGCCAGCGGATGGCGTCGCGGGCCTCTATCTTCTCCCTCTTCAGGTCGTCCAGGGCGGAAACCACTGAAAAGGAGTAGTACAATAAACTTCGAGAACTGGTTAATTCCGCTTCTGATTATCTACTATCAATTTCCTTCAGAACTTTAAGAATATCCCACTTCTGATACCTAAACTACATCTAACATATCACTTAGAATTACTGACCTGCTGTTGGCACCAGGACGATGAACTTCCTGGAGTGCACCAGGTGCTTCACCATGAACGTGTACTTGATGAGGGCGTCGGCATCGAGCACCAAGTAGGGCGAGAGGGCGGCCTTGCCGCCCACGCGGCTCTCGAGGGCTCTCACCTCGGCCGCCAGCCACAGCTGGCCCATGTGCTTCATCTTGGTCAGCTGGCCGCCTTTGGATTCGTGGTGGTCGTCGCCCTCCGCGTAAGGGGGCTTCCCTACGAGAGGTCCGTTGTCTACCTCCTGAATCTCCTAAAAGAAAACGAATAATTTATAATTAAAGGCTCAGCTTAAAATTCCTCAGCTTCTTGTTAAGTCCTTTAAAAGATAAAATTATTCCCAAATCCCCTTGATCACAGGCATTTCATACGTTTTAAGCCGAATTATTTCGCCGAGACTTGAAGGCTTTCGGGCAACGATAAGGATACACAGAGTGCACGGTTACGGGGGAATTTTTAATGCTGTTCAGCGCAAACGATTGCGGAATTGTCCGTCTTAATTAAGACTAAACCCAGTCGCGATGCAGCGAGGCCTACAACTGTGAATCAGGCCTGAGTGCGCTGGTAAATAATTGCATTTGGTTTTTTACATGCTCCAAAAACAACTTGAAATATCTATTTGAGAATGTTTCTGTAAATTCCACATATTAAATCCTGCGCAAAGGTGACATGTAGATGTCAGTTACAGTTATGTGATAAAAAAAGTATCACTGATCCATGTTCAAGATTCGACCTTAAGGACATATTGAATAATTACTGCTATATAGTAATCGGGATTAGTAAAATAGTAAGAATTTCGTATAATGAAAAACCGAGACTTATACGCATTCGTCAAACCTGTCTCGAAAAGTTCAATTCAGAGTAAAAAATGAATGACCAAGTCTTTAGATTGTCTTAACAAGAATTTCACAATCAATTTTATAATCAAATGCTATGGATTTTTTGGATGAAAACAGTTTACTTTCCGATACATTTAACGGTAATTTATTATCATTACATCAGTTATTCAATACTATCAGCATGGGCGTAGGTAAGATTTTTGCTTGGGGTAGGCCTTGAGGGTGGTCCGCCGGCTAGTTCGAGCAAAAAGATGATATTATTGGACCGTTTTTTTTCTACACGCCTGACTTATCAGGTTATTTTGAAGATTAGCTCAATCATAATACTTGTTGATTTATAATACAATTTAAGGTAAACTGCATAAAATAAATATCCACAGTTCCTGTCACTGGCGATACTATTGATAAACATAAAAGGGAACATCTCAAGTATGACATAACAAATAACAAGCCAGACTTGAAACCACGATATTGTACGAATTGAAAAGGATTCGAAATATAAGACTGAAATAGATGTAACCAATCATCATGCACAATCATTACAAGATGCATGCATTGAGAGCATTTACATGATCAAGTCTATCAAATGCCTTAGAGAAAGAAGTCAATGTTTATAACATCTACCGGCCTTGTATAAAACCATGCTCTTCTAGGTTAATCTAATTAAATTTGTGATATGAAATATGGTTGTGAATGATTACTTCAAATACCTTATAGCTGTTTCACATTGACAATTTATTGACCAATTAATTCATGAAGTCGCTTCATCAAGAAATTGGACAAGTGTAATGCACCAAATCTGCTGTCAAATAACTTCATGAATTTATTCATCAGTTCTTGACGAATCAGAGCATGTTTCGTCAATTTCTTCGTGAAGTTCAGAAGTACCAACTCAACAAATTTCCAGCCTCAGATCAGTAATGAGGTTATGTTATTGGAATATGTAAATAATTGTGTGGCGTAGTACTAGTTTTGCATTGTTTTTACTGATTTGTTACTTACAAAAACTAATATTTATATAATGTGTCAGAACGGTGCCGCTGTTGTATTAATACAATTATATTTCGTATTGCCGTTCTCTAATTACAATAATTACACTTGTAGTTGCAATTTTTTCTGAGCTCTGGAGCACGAAGTTTAAAGCCGATTCTCTCCGCCACTGGGTCCCCGGTTCTCTATCGCCTCGGCCACTCGTCAATAGTCATTACAATTTTTTCGTGTGCTCTGAGAGGACGTATTATAGTGTGTGATTAAAAGTGTTAGTTCTTATAAAACATAATGGCTGACGATCGCAAATCAAAGAAAAGAAAGTTAAAAGAAATCTTACAAGATCTTTTGGAAGGCTCAAGTAAGTATTCCGCTAATGTTTTCCTTTGTTTTAGATTTCTTATAAAAAGAAAGAAATCCGACCTGTTGCAAATAATACCATATAGTAGGTACCTACTGGTCTACGAAATTATTTGCAGGTAAACAAATTTCCCACTGGAATTTTGTTTCCTTATATTCCCACTGGAATATTACTCTATACAGTTTTTCCACTGAATTACTGTCTTACATTTTCATTATATTCCCACTGGAATATTACTTTATACAGTTTTTCCACTGAATTGCTGTGAAAATGAGAATGAAATTATTGAAATGGAAATGTAAATTTTCATTATATTCCCACTGGAATATTACTTTATACAGTTTTTCCACTGAATTACTGTCTATTAAAGTTGAGCATCCCAGAACCAGGTCGGCAGCGTCTCACTAACGCTGTTAATATAAACATCTAGCTTATTTATGGTAAACATCACGTTCCCGCATATTCGTCGGATATACTTCCACATAGATTATCTTTAAACTGACAGTTGATAAACATTGTTGTCCATAGGCGACTCGGATATTTCTGGCGGTTCCCAGCACAGTGAAGATGACGATTCGGAAATGAACTGCCCCATCGCCACCCTAGTACAAGGCCAAGCAGTCCAACCACCTAATAGTTTGTTAGCGCTGCTAGAGAAGAGGGCACCGGAAAAATCGGGACCCGAAGTACATTCCGATATTTCAGACCTTATATCAACTTTTCTCACAAAAGGACTAGATAGCGAGGGACGGAAAATTACTCTTGAACAATATCATCCTTTAAAAGGATGTACTGCATTGAAACCACCAGAGATAAATGCAGAAATTAAGTCATGTTTGACGCAAGCAATGTTGAGACAAGACATCTTTTTGACAAAACTCCAAAACCAATTAGCGACAGTTGTAAGTGCGTTGGCTGTTCCTTTAAATGTCCTCTATGAAAAAATAAAAAACACCACCGCAACAACTCCTCAAGAAGATTTGGAAAAACTGGGTGACCCTTTGAAGCTGGTGGCAGACGTCTTTTATTCACTTTCCAATCATAGACGCTACTTAATTGTTCCAGCTTTAGACGACACTGTAAAGGATGTTCTGGATAGTTGTCCAATAGATTCTCTGCTATTCGGACAAAATTTCACAGAAAAATTAAAGTCGTCTACCGAAGCAAAAAAGTTTGGCGCGTCCATAAAAAAGAAATATAAAATGACACGTACAGGACCCGCCTCTTCCACAGCTTCACGTCTTTCTTCGCCCTCCAAACAAGTCGCCGGAACTTCAAAACGAGGTTCTCATTTTTTTCCATACCGCCAACGCCTGCCGAAAACTCGATACAGGAAGGAGGAGGAGAGGAAACAACATCCACGGAGGCGGCAATACCAGCACTAGACGAGGTGATCCAGACGGAAGCGGCAGTACCATCACTACCACAGGTGACGCAGCTTCATGCCGGTCGGCTATCTCTTTATATAAAACAGTGGTCATTAATTACTAGTGACGTAACTATATTGACATGGCTTGCAGGATACAAACTGCCTTTCGTAAAAAAGCCAGTACAATTACACCCACCGGATTCAGATNCTTCTTTGATTCATTGGTAGAACTGATTCATACGTCAAAAAACTTGACAAAGTCTGTAGCAGTGTAAAACCACACTGTTTACCAATAAATTCGTGAATTAATTCATGAAGTACTTCGTCAATTTATTGATGAATAAATTGTCAATGTAAAACAGCTATTATAAAAGTTATTTAAAATCAGCTAACAAAATCTCGTTTTGACATTTTTATGTACGTGTTGAAAGATACTCAAGTTACATATACAAAAACATTCCCATCCTTAGATACTGCCTACTTTTAATGTGTTTATATTTCTCAAGCCCATAAATTAAAATGCTTATAAACATACAGAGGTATATTGTAGCATTAAGCTTAAGAGATAATTTTTAGTTCTCAATCTGATTTGACAGAATAGATGTGATATCTGAATAAGTGAATAAACAATATCTTTTAATTATTAAAGTGTTTTAGTTCTACCCATAATCCCAACAGTACGGGTGTTGGAAATGTTTAATTTTTCAATATTAGATTAAACAGAATAATTAGATTAACAAAAATACCGTTCTTAATTTTTTATAGCATCTAACACTGATGTGGCTATTAATAATTGTGGGTCCTCTATATTCAAGTCATTATTTACCACAGTTCATGTGCCCTTTTAAATTAGACCACCCTCATCTCAACACTGTAGTACCCCTTATACAATTTTTAAATATTTATTAAAACATAGTGAGTAGTAACACCACTAAAGTGACGTCACGCGCAAAGCACTGAGGCCTTATAATCTACTCGATAACGAGTGGAGAAATCAGAATTGCACAACGAAACATTCCGAATTTTATAATCAACGCCTTTGTACACGCCGCCGTAAAAAGCGATTATCTCGTAACCTAATTCTAAGCTCCGGCCTTACCGGCCGACTCGGTCGCGCCTGTGGGTGGCGAGCGCCGGGATTATACAAACCGGAAGTGATGTAATTACGCGCATTTCGCGAAAATTGCCGTCGAAATCGTACCGGACTCATTTGCATCTATATGGATCGGAGAGCGCATTTTGCCGCACGAGCAACCTCCCCGGACGCGTTCCGAAGCAGCCCCCAGGACTTCAGCGTTGCCCCGCCCCACCCTTTCCCTTTTCCATAGGCGTCGGTGCCCTCAAGCACAAGAGTAAATACGTTGGAATATTAAATCGCGCATTTCTGAAATCTTGATTGGATTATTTAGAAATGAATACCAAATGAATCTGACAGTAGATTACCATGATGATGATGTAGGTGGTGATGATGTAGGTGATGATAATGTAGATGATTATGACGATGACGGTTGATGTTAATGTTATTAATATGATGATGATGTAGATAATGTTGATGATGCAGGTAATGATGACGATATAAATAATGATGGAAACGATGATGTAAATGATGGTGTAGGTGATGATAATTGTGATGTAGATGATGATGTGTTATGATGAAGCTCAGCGTAGCCTGGGAGAAAGGTCAAGTCTGCGTAGGAATGGTTTGAGAATTGTATAATTTACGTTTCACTAAATATGTCACTATAGGCTAATCGTAGCTTATATAATTATAAATTTCTTAGAAAATATACCTAAGTGGTGTATTCATGTCGATGAGCTAAAGAAAAGTATTCCTTGCGCGTTATTTCACTTGTTTCAATCTCATACCCCATTCAATGGAGAATTACTTTGTAGTAGTCCACCTGCTACTCAAATTTTTCGAAATGCAAGAAATTGATTAGTCCTTTTATAATATTTTTTTTACTAATAACTATTGTGGGTACACATGTCTGCAAGTGACCCATTTTAAGTATTACGTCAAGAGCGCCACCCGGACTGGTCTAACAGTTGCAAGGACAAAAAACAGACGCGGGACGAAAGAGGGTTCCAGAAAAGGTTCACGGCAGATTGGCGCCAAGGACCAGATACTTCTGCGAACGACTCCACACCAAAACGAACGGGAACGCTCACTCCGACAACACGTCTTTTTCACAAACTTTGTTTTCAATAAAAATACTTTTATTTTTACCGTCGAGAGCGAGTTTTATTTTGCTGCACACCGAAAGCAACCCCATGACATGGGTCCTAAACGCAACCATTTCCGAGAAAATAATTATTAAAATCTCTAACTTGATGTACAAAAGTTTGATTAATTAAGAAATATTGACATAACTGCGTGCATAGAATACCATAAAATACAATGTTTATCACTTTTTTTGAACTTCTTTATGCTTAATTATAAAAAATAATTAGCGAGGTAATAAATTTAAAATTTGATGAAACTCATATCAAGCAATGTGACAACGGCGCGGCGGATAATACGAGGTACTAAGCTGTCCAGCAATACGGAATTCAGTTGGTATCTGGAATTGGACTGTGCCTGAGTGTTTTTTGCATACCAATATTTCCTTTTCTTGGGGTGTTTTCCAGCAAGTGCGTGAAAATTGGATTCTAAGGTGTTATGCGTGCATCGAAAATGGTGGTGGACATTTTGAGCATATGTTGTAGTTTGTTTTGTACTTGTGCGTTTAAAAATTACTGAATTTTGCTTTTTGGTAAGTACCTAAATTATTTTTAATATGTACGATTATTTAGATGACGTGAATCTTAGGGTACTTTAATTACATATTTTTCAAATTCATAATTTGATTAAAAGTTAATTTTCTGTTTTAAGAGATATATAATTACTAAATGTTTCATAATAAATGTTTCATAATAATAATAGTTGTTTATATTTTTTCCATAGTCTGCTGCGTGCACACGCGGTATGCACCAGCTGTGTAGTGTTAGGTTAAGCGCTGTTGTCACGTTGTGATGAAACTCCCCAATATTAATACTCGCTGTATTTTGAAAACTGTTAATCTTACGCCCCTGTAATATACAACTTTTTTGTTAATTTATGATTACTCTATCTCATGCTGAAGTAATGACAATCAAACTTCTTACATCCTGTATAACGTTCATTGGTCAAATAAATAATAATACATAATAAAAACCGACTTCTTCGGCTTTTACCAACTCCTATCAATTTTAATAAGTTAATAGCGAAGTGTAGCAATTTGCGACGTTAACTTCGTAAAACACACAAGACGCCTTGGCTGAGACAACTCCGGCACCGTGTACAGATCGCTCCGGGTTGTCGATAAATAATTTAGCCGCCCTACTTACGGATCCGGTTTACTTCCCGTCAAAATCCGGGTGGATGTACCGGGGCGTGAATTTCTCGTTAGGATAGAGGGCCCCGTCTAAATTACGATCCCATTATGTTCATGCGTTCCGGAGTTTTCCGTAATTATGACACGGGGCAGGGATCCCTTATCGAGATAACCCGCCCGGGGTTGCTGCAGCTCTAATTTCAGGTGGTCTAATTTATGCGTCGATGTGCCGCAGTGCAATTTTACGGGACGGGATTTGATATCCAACCGCATCGAGTTATGGAAATCAGGCTACGGGAGGTTCTAACAACGTATTGCCGATGTATCGAAGCTTTTCAGTTTTCTTCTTAAAATCTGTTCAAGTTTCACCGCTTGATTATAAGGCCTCAACGCTTCGCGAGTGACGTCACTTCAGTGGTGGTAGATAATATAATGCTGAAGCTACATTTAGTTATTATGAACAAAAAAAATATACATTTAGTAAATATTTTCAATATAAGTTAGACCTGCGTCAGACCATCAAATTTGTTTTGTCAAAATAATTTAAAAACGTTACTTTGGCTTCACCATAAAATCCGATTAAACCAAACTCTTTTTTATTAATGGTTCTGTTTACTGCTTAAATGAAAAATTAGTAGAAATCAAAATAAATAGCTTTTGGGGCCATTTTTAGAATAACTTTTATTATTTTATTGAAAGTAATTTGATATCAAAGTTAATTCTGATTTTATCAAATTGATTTGATTAAATAAATTCTAATTCTAATATGGTTCCAAAGTATTGGTTTTATAGTCAGTTCCAAACAGTTCCACAGTATCACTTACAAATAAACTGTTTCGAAGATTTGTCCCAAGAAAATGTTCCAAAGTAACGGCTCTACCATGGTTCCAAAAGGTTTCAAAGTAAATTCAAAGGAATAATTCCAAAGTAATGGATCCAAAGTAACGGTTATAAGGAACAGTTTCAAAGTAGTTCAAATTAACAGTTCTAAAGTAACGGTTATAAGGAACAGTTTACAAGGAACAGTTCCAAAGTAGTTCAAAGGAATAGTTCCAAAGTAATGGTTCCTAAGTAACGGTTATGGAGAATCAGTTAGTAAATAACAGTAAGAGTTTGTCTGTATTTAACAACCATTTTCCGAAGTAGTTTTCAATTTTCATGTTCAGAATTTGATTTATAAACAGACAATAGTAATAATGTTAAACTAATAAACACAAATTACTTTCAAATACAAATTGATTTGGTAGCTTTAAATAATAGGGATTTTAAAAAATGTAATTTAAAAAAAAATGAAAACTCACCAAGTCCTCCATTATGGTCGCGGAAATCTTCTCCCCTTCGCCCTTCTCGTCCTCCTTGCAGGCAAACACGTTCCTATCTTCGTCGAAGGTGACCCCAGTCTCCTCGATGGTCGTGAGGAATTTCCCAAAAGAAATCAATTTGACCACCCTGACAACAGTCTCCTCTCTGACGGTGGCCCCCCTGGTCTGCGCGTAGTTCCAATCCAAATCTTTGTGCGCCTCTCCAAGTATCTCGACCCCTTTGAGGATCACATCTTCAGGCAGAGGCAGCTTGTTCTGCTTGTGGATGATCTCGGACAATCTCATGTTGACCCCGATCATCTTGGGACTGCCCAGGTTGATGTTGATGAGGTTCAGCAGGTGGGTTATCTGACGGATGAGGCTCCTGGTGTTGGTGCCGCAGGACTTGAGGACGTCGGGGTCGTGCTTGAGCCAGTCGTTCAGGATTTTGACGCTCTGCAAGGCCCCCTCTTCGGAGATGATCTCCAGCATGTCGTTGACGTCCATCATCTGGACCTTCTTGATGATATCTTCCTTGGTCTTGTTCTCGTCGGCGGTGGTCTCGGGCGATGAAGTGATGCCGTTTTGGAAGCCGTTCAGGAGGGGCTCTTTCGGGGTTCCGCAGTTCGATTCATCGGAAACCTGTTAGAGAAATTTTTTGTCAAGTATGGAGTTACTTCGACAAATGTTAAAGCTACGGTTTTTGACCCAATAAAATGTTCCTCGTTACAATAATTTGGCCAATTTGTTCTGACAGCAGTATTTGCAAATAACATACATGAAAATAATTTCTGTAATATTAAATATGAAAAGCCAAAAGTGTCAAAAATGTAAATGTAAAATTGGTACTTGAGTAAATATTAAATTTCCAAATTTGACCAATAAACTAGGTAAAAAATGTATAAGTACAGTAAGTAGGTTTTATCTGAGCTTAAGTACTTGCGTCAATACTTTACGTGATGATTTTATTGTGACCCCCACCAATGATTTACTCACAATAATTGATCAATTTTTCAGATTTCTTTTAATTATAGTCTTAAATATATGCATGCAAAGTATTATTTCAGAAATAACCAAAATCAGTATAGGTGTTCCCCAAGGATCTATATTAGATCCACCGTTATTTTTATTGTATATGGATGACATAGACATCTGTTCAATTTACTATTTATGCCAATTTATACCTTTAACTCCAATGTAACAAATAACTTGAAGTTATGTACGTACAATCTCATTTCAATACAAAGAAAATGTTTGCATTTTGTTATGTGATGATTTTAATTGTGATGCATATAATCCTACCAATGATTTTATTAAATTAAGTAATGATATATGATTGTCCACTAGACTTACTACAACACTCTATAATTTTTCAAATTTCTCTTATACTGGCCTTAAATATGTGTAAACTATTATTTCAGAAATAACAGTATCAATACATACATCAATACATACATCAATATAGGTGTTCCGCAAGGATCTATATTAGGCCCATAATTATTTTTGTTGTATGTATGTTTTTATGTACCTTTTAATAAATTACATCTAATTTACCGAAGACATTAAGACTCTAATACTTTATCTAAAAACAATATCTAACAGACAAATGTAAAGGCTTGAAGAATATTTTCATGTACAATGATTTTAAATTGAAATATTTTGTTTGTTTACATTCACTGTATTTGTGATATTTCCTGTGTTTGTGTTGGCTATTATTATAACATTATTAACTTAACCAGTTTTTTGGATGAATAATTGGTAAACAAGTTTCAATTATTTGCTTCGACTATCCAAATTAAATGAATTTAAAAATTAATGAACCATATTTTGCAGCTGTAAACACATTCTGGAATTATTTTATTGGCCACAAGTTAACAAAGGAGGATGTGTAATATAATTTGCACTTTCACGTAAAAATGCTTTATCTTCACATTAGCAATTAAATATAAACCCTATAACGCTTACGAATACCATAAATAATTCATAAGAGTGATGCAAACAAACGTCTAAGTAGGTAGATATGATAATAGCAAACAAACAGGATATCAAGTTCACGCAGTCATGTGTTGATGTTTCCACTTACATATTTACTTGGTTTTATTTTTAGATAACAGAAAAATGCGTATGCTGGGACAAATAACTTGGAACAGGTTGTCAAATGTTATACCGAGAGATTTAAATTGCCCCTCATTACTCATCGTTGCACAATTCTGTTTAATAATAAGCCATAAAAGATCTGGTCGTTCTGAATTGTATAATCAAATTTTTAACTAGATACGTCTTGTTTTTAAGTTATTCTTTAGATTGCAATATAATAAATTTTTTGTTGTCAAGGTAAACTTGTCTACAGGGTCGGAAAGTCACCATGGTTCATCGGCCGTGACGTGATAAAGAAAGCAATAGAAATCTGTGCGATAGAGAAAGATAGCTATAATGAAGGCGTCTAATAGTCACCGCCCATTTCGCCCTTCCACAAATAAGAAGTGTGAAGTGAAGAAGATCTTATTTGTGGAAGGGCGAAATGGGCGGTGACTATTAGACGCCTTCATTATAGCCATCTTTCTCTATCGCACGGATTTCTATGACTTTCTTTATCGCTCTCACGTAAAGGCCGATGAACCATGGGGACTTTCCGACCCTGTATACTACGCTACAGTCTATAGAAATGGGTAAAATCACACTGCAGAGGCTCTCATAACAGAATGTCATAAAAACTTTTTGTTTTCTAAATCTTTTGATAATGCAATATTTCGTCCTTGTTCTGATTTACTAAAAACAAGTATCACATATAATTTACAAGAGGAAAATAAGAATATGTACATACAAACAAGTAAAAAGAAATTATGGAAATACAATTTCTGATACGATGGAACAACTATTAAAGGAATTTTTTTTTTATACGACAAAGCAAACTGGTTCCAATTACATTTCAATTAAAATTTATGAAATAAATGTATGTAGTGTTAATGTTAATGATAATGAAGGGTATATCATCTGGCAGTTATATTTATAACCTTTCCCATCTTGACGTGTTCAACTAGAATTATTATAGATTAGACGTAATTACTAAACTGTCCCCCACAAATTGCCTTTTGAATTTGAAGAAATGTATTCGTTTAAAAATGAATCAATAACCATGAAATTGACATTTTTGTTCATGTAATTTTTTCCTTGAACGGAGAGCAAGGTTTTTATTTCACTACAGAAAATTAACATTATTTAAAATTCCTGCGTAGTACCGACGTTTATAATTCTTCATTATAATAAGTTCTTATAAGAACTAAAAAATAATGATTTAAGTTTATTGAAGGCCAATGGAAGTTTTTTTCGCAATTAGAAATAATTGTATTAATTTATGCACTGCGTAACAAATATTTTTGCAAGTTTTGAAGTCGTAGATGCGCATGAAAATTAAATAAATATAGCGTTTCAACTTTTTATTAAAGGCAAATTACAGGTTCGATTTTAATTTAAACAATCTTTAGAAATAGATACTTAATTTATGAAAAATTAAGGATTGTTTGTATACAGGGTGATTCACAAATGGTGACCAAAAATGAAACTTTGTAATCTTTGGCGAATTTTAAGGGGTCTTTCCTATAAAGGTTTTATATAGGACGCTTCGTTAAAAAGATACAGGGTGTTAAACTTCAAAAAATATTTTTAATTTTTTTAAATAATTTAAAAACTAGTATGTAAGTGAAATAATTTGAAATTGGGCACATGTATTTATGTAAACATTTTTCAAAATCTGAGGGCTTTTTCTAAAATTTGCATGCTCCAGTGGTAGAGATACAGGGTATCGGTGGCATATTTTCCTAAATAAAATAGTACGCCACTGCTTTACGGTAATAATCATGATATTTTCAGATTCCTCTTTCAATTTTCTTCAAATTAGTACTCTCTTATGTTTCAAAAAAAGCATGATTTTCGAGTAAAACTTAAAAAATCAACTAAATACATGTGCGCAATTTCAAATTATTTCATTTACCAGTTTTTAAATTATTTAAAAAAATTTAAAATATTTTTTTAAGTTTAACACCCTATATCTTCTAGCGAAGCGTCCTAGATAAAAACTTTATAGGGAAACAATCCCCTATAAATTCACCAAAGAATACGTTTCATTTTCGTCATCATTTGTGAATCACCCTGTATATAAGGTGGTTTCACTTTAAGTACAGAAACTGCCAAAAAAATAAGAGTTTGCTCTATATACTTTTTTCTGAGGGATGCGGTATTCGAGATACAGGGTGTAAAGTTTACAAAAAAATATATCTTCTGTCATATCTTCATAAAGCGCTGACAGAATTGAATCAAATTTATTACCGTGTATTTACTTAATTAGACTAAATAATAATAAAAGTATTTATTAAAAACATTTCGTAGTTAATTGCAAAAAATAAAAAAGGTATAGCCCCACTATCAAATAACACTTAAATCCAATATCAGATTGGGAATAAAAAATAAAGTCGTCCATTTATATTAAGCAAAGCAACGCCTTGAATTCATGGAATGCTCCGTATAATAAAAATAATAGAATACCTATGTAGAAATTGTTGATGTTACTAAAATGGGCTAGAATAAATGGGATACCCTGTATAACAAAAAATAATTTTAAAATGTGTAGAAATTTATTGGAGACGACTTTTATTTGGAATGAGTTTATTAAGAGATGTTATTAATATTATTTAGTTTATTAATTATTATTATTTACTGGAGAGCTTTTTTATATTGAAAATTAGCAGATTTTCAAAAGTAATCATTTTTGTACTTTGTCAATGCATAACAATTTCTACTACACAGACTAAAGGCAATCGCAACACCTTTCACATGAAAATATTTTAAGTATTGCCTTTTTTTATTTATTTGTGAAAAATAAAGCTCCATACATTTTTCAAAATCATTTTATTTAACAATCAATGAAACATTTTGAATATCTATATTGAATTAAAACATTAAAAACATGTTTATTTAAATATTGAGAAACAGTGGCGGCGCGTGAACATTGATTAAATGTGTTCTGCTTAGGATTGTTACATTTGTTGAATTGAATTCCGGGATATTAAGTGCCCGGAAAGCCTGTAAATGGCGCCGCAGGCGAAAAATTTTAAAATTTTCAAGGTCACGCGTTTTCCTGGCACTTCTGAATTTCAAGGAACAATGAATTTATACAAAAATACAGATCTTCACAACGATTTTTGAAATTGATACCTTTTTGAAATATCTATTCACGAATTACCTACTGACGGTATAAATAAATTGGAATAAACTAAATATATTTTATTAAATTATTGAATATTGTTTATAAACAAAAAAATCGTTTGTGAA
>NW_019416226.1:1297968-1322796 GCF_000390285.2 Anoplophora glabripennis | reverse complement strand
AATCCGTGCGATAGAGAAAGATGGCTATAATGAAGGCGTCTAATAGTCACCGCCCATTTCGCCCTTCCACAAATAAGAAGTGGATCTTATTTGTGGAAGGGCGAAATGGGCGGTGACTATTAGACGCCTTCATTATAGCCATCTTTCTCTATCGCACGGATTTCTATGACTTTCTTTATCGCTCTCACGTAAAGGCCGATGAACCATGGGGACTTTCCGACCCTGTATACTACGCTACAGTCTATAGAAATGGGTAAAATCACACTGCAGAGGCTCTCATAACAGAATGTCATAAAAACTTTTTGTTTTCTAAATCTTTTGATAATGCAATATTTCGTCCTTGTTCTGATTTACTAAAAACAAGTATCACATATAATTTACAAGAGGAAAATAAGAATATGTACATACAAACAAGTAAAAAGAAATTATGGAAATACAATTTCTGATACGATGGAACAACTATTAAAGGAATTTTTTTTTTATACGACAAAGCAAACTGGTTCCAATTACATTTCAATTAAAATTTATGAAATAAATGTATGTAGTGTTAATGTTAATGATAATGAAGGGTATATCATCTGGCAGTTATATTTATAACCTTTCCCATCTTGACGTGTTCAACTAGAATTATTATAGATTAGACGTAATTACTAAACTGTCCCCCACAAATTGCCTTTTGAATTTGAAGAAATGTATTCGTTTAAAAATGAATCAATAACCATGAAATTGACATTTTTGTTCATGTAATTTTTTCCTTGAACGGAGAGCAAGGTTTTTATTTCACTACAGAAAATTAACATTATTTAAAATTCCTGCGTAGTACCGACGTTTATAATTCTTCATTATAATAAGTTCTTATAAGAACTAAAAAATAATGATTTACGTTTATTGAAGGCCAATGGAAGTTTTTTTCGCAATTAGAAATAATTGTATTAATTTATGCACTGCGTAACAAATATTTTTGCAAGTTTTGAAGTCGTAGATGCGCATGAAAATTAAATAAATATAGCGTTTCAACTTTTTATTAAAGGCAAATTACAGGTTCGATTTTAATTTAAACAATCTTTAGAAATAGATACTTAATTTATGAAAAAGTAAGGATTGTTTGTATACAGGGTGATTCACAAATGGTGACCAAAAATGAAACTTTGTAATCTTTGGCGAATTTTAAGGGGTCTTTCCTATAAAGGTTTTATATAGGACGCTTCGTTAAAAAGATACAGGGTGTTAAACTTCAAAAAATATTTTTAATTTTTTTAAATAATTTAAAAACTAGTATGTAAGTGAAATAATTTGAAATTGGGCACATGTATTTATGTAAACATTTTTCAAAATCTGAGGGCTTTTTCTAAAATTTGCATGCTCCAGTGGCAGAGATACAGGGTATCGGTGGCATATTTTTCTAAATAAAATAGTACGCCACTGCTTTACGGTAATAATCATGATATTTTCAGATTCCCCTTTCAATTTTCTACAAATTACTACTCTCATATGTTTTAAAAAAGCATGATTTTCGAGTAAAACTTAAAAAACCAACTAAATACATGTGCGCAATTTCAAATTATTTCAATTACCAGGTTTTAAATTATTTAAAAAAATTAAAAATATTTTTTTAAGTTTAACACCCTATATCTTTTTAACGAAGCGTCCTAGATAAAAACTTTATAGGGAAACAATCCCCTATAAATTCATCAAAGAATACGTTTCATTTTCGTCATCATTTGCGAATCACCCTGTATATAAGGTGGTTTCACTTTAAGTACAGAAACTGCAGAAATGGATAAACTGCCAAAAAAATAAGAGTTTGCTCTATAAACTTTTTTCTGAGGGATGCGGTATTCGAGATACAGGGTGTAAAGTTTACAAAAAAATATATCTTCTGTCATATCTTCATAAAGCGCTGACGGAATTGAATCAAATTTATTACCGTGTATTTACTTAATTAGACTAAATAATAATAAAAGTATTTATTAAAAACATTTCGTAGTTAATTGCAAAAAATAAAAAAGGTATAGCCCCACTATCAAATAACACTTAAATCCAATATCAGATTGGGAATAAAAAATAAAGTCGTCCATTTATATTAAGCAAAGCAACGCCTAGAATTCATGGAACGCTCCGTATAATAAAAATAATAGAATACCTATGTACAAATTGTTGATGTTACTAAAATGGGCTAGAATAAATGGGATACCCTGTATAACAAAAAATAATTTAAAAATGTGTAGAAATTTATTGGACGACTTTTATTTGGAATGAGTTTATTAAGAGATGTTATTAATATTATTTAGTTTATTTCATTTTTATTCAATTTGCTGCCTGTAGAAATAAATTTGTGGTATTTAGTAACCTTACTCGAATGTTATGTAAAATGTACAGCTTAGAATTTTGAAAGGTTCTTTTCTCAAAAACTAGACTTGAAAGCACAAAAATAACAGATGTGTTACACATACTTGAAAATATAGGGTAGGCAAAATTTTATACATTTTTGAGAGTTTTACCCGTAACAAATTATTCAGTTTTTTTTAATAATTAATCGTTTCTAAAGTACAACTAAAAATTGAACAACTTCAATAAAAATTAAAAAAAAAAAACAAGAACTGACCTTGATAATATCCAATTCTTCGTCTGAAGACTCGGCCAAAACGTCTTCATTGTCCGATATGAAGGAATCATCTGAGCTGCTGTACTCATCCCCGTCCCCGCTCGCATCAGACTCCTCGTCACTTTCCGCCTTCAAAGCCTTCCTCCTGCGTAACTTCGACTTGGACCTCTTCCTCCCGCCATTCATCAGATCCTTCAGGATCCCGTTTCCCCTGGCATTTTTCACCGTCTCGCTCAGCGGGTAGTTTAAAACGCTCTCTGCGATATGCCCCGTTACGTTCTGTATGAGCTGGGAGTAAATAGCCAGGGTGAAAGCCACGACGGCTGACAATTGGGGCGAATTGGTTGAGCGCAGTTTCGATATGCACAGGAGGCAGATAATAACGATTTTGAAGAGCATATCGCTGCCGAGGAACGAGGGGACAGACTCGGTTTCGATGGATTCCGTGTCGGTGGGGGTTTCACCTGATTCGCTCGAGGCCGGTTTGGAATACGACAGGCACTCTTCGAGGTTCTTGTATGTTTGATGGCATAAGCTGTAGACTTTCGCTACCTTCTTGTCAAAGTACCAGATATCGATCAACAAGAGGAACCGAGCAAGGAAACGTTTGATATTCTCAGACTTACCAGGCTCGATAATGCAATCCGCGTTCTGACTTTCGTCAGGCAGCTGCTCTATAAACTTGGAGTTCTTGTCGAATAACCCATGGAGGTTATTTGTTGTACCTTCAAAAGAAAATTTACATGCCAGGCAGCGCATGTAGTGATAAACGGCTTCTAAAAATTGGTTTTGGTTCATGGCTAACGTTCCCATCTGGTTATGGGGCATGCCGTAGTCAGGCTTGTAGGATATGGCTTGTAAATAGTACCTTATAGCGACCGTGGGCTCCCAATTCGGGTAAATTTCCAATTTGTACCTGCTGAGATCACCCAAATAAATCAGGCATTGGTGTATAGACTGCTTAGCCCACTTGAGGGCCTCGGAATTGACTTCACTGGAATCTTTGTTCTCTTCGTGCAATACTGCAAAGTCGATGGCATTTTTAAAACCCAGGTGGAACTCACACTGTAATTTGGATATAATGTGGTGGTAGAACCCGATACCTGCATTGATATGAGCTTGGATGTTTGATATATCTTCGGGTAGGTATTCCTTCTTTTTTAGCTTTTTTGCAGTAGCGATTACGTCATAATAACCTTTGCGCCATAGCAGTTCTTCGCCTTTCCTTCCATACAGGACTGGGTCTGAAAATATTAATCGTTCGCAGTATTCACAGAATTTCCTACGTAACACTTGTAAATTTGGAGTAAATAAGTCTCCGATACTCCGGGCGCAGCTCCTAGCATCGTCCAAGCGTTTGGCTTGTTCGCTGATAGTTCTGAAAACGAATTTAGAACAATGAGAATATAGATAATTCTGGAATTGAGGTTATGTTTCTATTGCACATTTCTAAGCAAGCCATGAAAATAAATTCCGAAATTCATACGTCATACTCACCGATATAATTTTTTTGAGAGCTCTTGGCCCTGTTTTTGGTGAATGTCTGTTGAGGTGTACGTTTTCTTCATTTCAACTCATTGCACTTTTTTATCCTGGTCAAGAATTCAACAAACTTTTTTCTATATTAATCGACTCCAGGTTGTAGGTTGTAAAATAAATCATTGTTAGTTCATAATTAATTTCACAAGTGTATTTTGACACCATCACAATTTCTTATCAAACTACATGAACTGTTCATGGCCAAATAATAAATATTCAATAAATTTCTTACTCACATCTGTCGGAAATTTTAGGCACTCTTGGATTTTTCCCTTGAAAAAATGAGACTACTCCTGCCACCTATGATCGAATGGATAATATGCATACTCTGCCCTTTAAAACAGTATACGTTCCCAGAACAAAAATTTATATACGTCATTTCACTAGTTTAAAAATTTGAGCAGTACCTTTACCTTATCTATAGAATAACTTTTAATTTTGATCTGATGTTTAACTATAAAAAAGAAATACTTTTTGGCATTTGACAATTTGAATAATTTGAAACATCAACACTGGTGCCGTCCTCTTGTGACTGCTATTTGTACTTGGTCTTAGTATTGACAGTTTAAAAACCTTGACAGAAGTGGTGAAAAATGGCTACGGGGGCGGCTGAATTTAGGCAAGATATGCCACCCCCAGGGGGGTACAAACCGATACATTACCAGAGAATACCCGCACGACAATATTTTAATGGTATAAGACAAGTTTCAACTCAATTTTCTTTTATTACGTAACACATAACCTCCAATATGATCTAATGTTTACTGATTTATTTCAGGATGGGCTCTCTTTGGAGGCTACATAGCCGTGACTGCTGGTGCTGCTTACCTCTATTATCTGAACTGCAAGGTAGTGCACGCTGAGGAAATTGAAATGAGATCAGCTAGCTTTGCAATTTACCCCATGTTGCTCGCAGAGAGAGATCGAGAGTATCTGAAGCAGTTGCGAAGGAACAGGGATGAAGAAACTAAGTTAATGGCCAATGTCGAGGGCTGGAAAACTGGCACCTGGTATGGTGAACCTATTTATACCACTCAGCCAAAGGATACGTTGATCAATCCAAGAGCGCAGGAATACTACATACACGCCTCGTTTAGGGACTTTTCAAAGAGGGCAAACATTGGGTTGTTGTCATAAGTTGTCCCAGATTTGTAGTTAATTGTATTGCTTGAAATTGTTATAACTTAATATATGTTTTTAAGAATGCATCTCTTTATTTTACATTAAAATTTCCAGTATAATATAAATATTAAACTGCGATTCGTGTCAAGATGGGCTCAAATTTCAAAGTTCGTTTTTTCACAAGTGACCATCTTAGTTGTGGTCTTTTTTTTAGTTACAGGTTTACCTCTCAATTATAACGCTAACAAAAAAATTTCATTAATTCAATTTTTATTATCTAAAAGTGAAAGAACAACATTTTTCCACAGAATTTAAAATGTCCTGTACAGTTTGTCATTTACAGCAGCGAATGCCTACGTAAATCAATTAACTATAGTTCTATCTGTTCTAAACAATTTATTTCATTATTTCTACTGTTAATTAACAAGACAGGCTATAGGCCCATCAAAAGCAAATTCATTTTGCATTAACAGTAAATTTTTAGGTAAGTAAATTTCTATTAAACGCTTTGTTAAAATTTATAGAATTAAAAAAATGTGGAACGCTTCACGATTTTGCGTGTCATCCTTGCGCAGGGGCCATGCTAATCTTCTCTGTATCGTTCCAATTTTAGTATATGTAC
Source organism: Anoplophora glabripennis (assembly GCF_000390285.2). Classification (NCBI taxonomy): domain Eukaryota; kingdom Metazoa; phylum Arthropoda; class Insecta; order Coleoptera; family Cerambycidae; genus Anoplophora; species Anoplophora glabripennis. The sequence continues at coordinate 1,316,908 of NW_019416226.1, read as the reverse complement.
CGCCGAAGCGAGTACAATGAGAGTTATGAAATTAATATATATAAACTTAATAGATGTGCATTAGTGTCAGTGAGATAAAACTTGAATATATTATTAAACTTATAAAATATATATAAAAACTATATGAAGTTTGCAATTATAAAATATATACAAACAGGACAACTAACTGCATGTGTTATTATGTGATATTTATAATTATTATTTAAAATAATTGTTAGTTTATGCTATTCCACATATTAAAGCAAAGAAGGAAACTACTTCTAACAAGTATTAAGTCTCTCACTTCTCGCTAGGTGGGGCTAGCATTATAAAATATGAAAGCTTGCTATCACCTGCTTCATTTCAATTTTCAATCTTTGATATTGTTTTCACGTTACAATGTGTTTAAAATTCTCAAAATTATTGAAAAAGTTTGTTGACGACCTTAATTATAAATGTTGAAACTATTGAGGAACAAAATGGATAGTAAGTAGGTAATCCCCGACTTCGCTGTTCCCAAATAAATATGAACCTTACTAGTTATAAAAGTAAGAAATAACAGTAATTTTAAATTCATTTTTATATTATCAAATCGTTATTGTCGCCCTGTAGAAAATGTGGGGTTATATTTCTATGGTTCCGGAACGGAAAGGAGATATCGAACAAACGACAGGTGGTAAGTTCAATCACAGTCGACGTTGACAAGAAAAATTAGAAGCATCAAACTGACGCGTAACGCCATTTTCTCATTCAGTGATGGAAAATCAGTTCGGGTGCCACGAAGAGGCCGAGGAAAAGGACGACGACAGCTTAATTGATAAATGCTGGACGGCCAAATATAAAGGTGACAGCAGGAAGTGGCTGATACGAGACGCGTCCTACAAGAAGCCGCGAGGTCCTTTGGTGACTTCCATGAAAGCGGCGTTTCCGATACCTGAAAATAATCAGAACAAATGGGAACACTTAGGTGAGTACCAATTTGATTCTTAGTTTTGCCTAGTTTAAATTTAAAACTGGGGGGGTTGAACTGACGTCGGTGGACATAAACCTCCATAAATTTTAATAGACATGTCAACGGTAGATGGCGGGGAATATAGACAGGTCTGCCAATGTTACAGGAAATAATTTTACCTGCAAAGACATTGACAAAGTTAAGGGCCCCATAGTCTTTAAATAGTGTTTTCCACAAAGACGAATAATTTCAAACATTTAATAACTGAATAATCTAAAGCTGATCAAATAATAGGAATGTTATGTCATGCCATCTCGTTATTTTCAAAGACGCCGCGGTAAAACGAATAAACACTAAACAGGTGCAAAAAACGATCAAACCATCAAGGTTTTAGATACTGAACTCTACGAAAATACTAACTTTATTATATATAACTCTACATGTAAATATTTTTATAACATTTACTTGCTTAGTCCTACATATAAAATTGTTTACTTTTATTTATAAGTACGTGAAAATAATTCTTAAAATGTGGGGTTAGGATAACAGCAAACGCATGTTTTACAAACGCTTTTTTCTTAGTTATTATTTTATTTGAGTAAATTTAAATAGTAACAATGAATAAACAGAACACTAAGGATTTTATTTTTGTGCTTAACTTTTGTTGTACACGTTTTAGTTTTCAAGATTTCAGTACCTAAAAACGCCAGAAATTTGACTATTTCTCGGCCAGGGATATGGCCACCTTAAGGTGGTTAAGCCGCATTCAAATACATATTATTTGCCTTCTTTCTTATTGGTTACAAAATAGTCTTTTTATTAAACAACGAATAACAAGCCTTTAGATTGTAAGCGGATATGGGTCAGATATTGTAGAATTTTTTAGTCGTGCTTCAAGTCGAAGAATATTTTTTATATAAAGTTTATATGGAAAGTATTTGTCATTAATTTAACTCTTTATATCTAGGGTTAATTTGAGAACTGAATTAGTAAAAAGGTTAAAGCATATCATTGGTATTGTAGTAGAGCTGTCTGGTTATATTTGAAAATTAGTTATTACGTAGTAGTCCAACCAAATTACTCTTGGAGAAAAAAAAATTGTTACCTGGACTTCTATAAGTGGAAATTGTAAAAGGGCTTATAATAAAAATAAACCTAAAAAAAATAAAAAAATAAATATGTGAGCAGGGGCGGCGGAGGGTTGATTTGGGGGGTTGAAAAGTTTTGAAAAATTGTATCATTGGGATTTCTGGCGAAAGTTGACGTTAAACAAAAAAGTATCTAATACAAAAGTTGTAGATCATGTAAAAATCTACAACTTTTGTAGAGGTCACTTTTTATCATAACCTCAAAATTTCCGAGAAAAATGCGAAAAACAGTTTTTTTCTGATTTTTCGTTTTTTATTTCTCATTTCCGCAAAAATAATTTAATTTTGACGAAACTTTGCGGAAGTATACCTTTCTCTGTCTTAAATAAGCTCATTTTTTTAGATAAAAAAAATCAAGAAGTTTCTGAGATATTAGTTTTTTTCGGCCTGAAACACTTTTTCAAAGAAAAATTCTACTTAAAAAAACTATCGTACAAAGTTCTGCTGGTAATCATTTTTTTCGTTTTGACATATACTTTTTGGTGAAATAAAAAAATTTGTAACCACAGTTCAAAAACATGCTCAAAAATGCAAAAAAGTAAAAAAATCAAAAACTGATTACACCATTCAATCGTACGGAAAGAATACAAAAAAAACTGTCTCATTGTTTGACCCAAAACTATTTTTGTACTTACAGTATTGCTATAAACATAAGTCAAATAATGAATAAATAAAATAAATAATTATTATTTTTCCGTAGGATCGATTAGTGTACTTATTTTTTTTAAAGCTTGATGAATTCATAGATATACAGTGTGTCCAAGATAAGGATGGGATAGCATTAGGATCTAGGAAACGGTAAGAGATACGGGGTGGCTCAGATTAGAAAAAAGTAAAGTTAAATTAAATTGTTGAACATTTTGTGCTGTATTGACTTATTCTCTCTCTTTCTCTCTTTCTCTCTTTCTCTCTCTCTCCCTCTCTCTCTCTCCCTCCCCCTCCAATAGATACAGGTATTTTGAAAGCGTTCAGAGCCCGTACTCAGGAAAAATTTTTAATGATAGCTAAAAACCTTTTTAAGCGAATACAATAGTAATATCACCTAATACAGAATTAAAAATGACTAGATAATGTCATAAAAATAGCAGCGATATATTTAAAAAAAATAATCTGATGATGGCCCCTCGAAGACGAAACGTCGGATTGCAAAAATGTTGATGCCATTGGATAGAGCGAAAAAAGTGGCAATGTAAATATGCAATTTATTTAAAATGCTTTTTCAAATAAAGCCAGAAAAAAATAAAACGATTTTGTAAACTTTGGGTTTTCGGATTTCGGGTCAAGAGTAGACTTTGCAGTTAATACTTTGTATTGCTGAAATCTCAAATCATCCAGAGATAATTTATCATTTGTGCATTTGTAATTCGACTTAGATGTTTATAGCAACACTGTACAAAAATAAAGTTTTGAGTCAAACAATGAGACACAGTTTTTTTTATTTTTTTCCGTAGAATTGAATGATGTAATCAGTGTTTGAATGTTTTTTAATTTAAACAAATAATTATCAACAACAACTGAAAAATTCATTGTTGCAAGTCATTTTTTATTTTTTTGCATTTTTGAGCATATTTTTGAACTGTTATTACATTTTTTTAATTCACCAAAAAGTATATGTCAAAACGAAAAAAATGATTATCGGCAGAATGATTTTTTTAAGTAGAATTTTTCTTTGAAAAACAGTGTTTCAGGCCGAAAAAAACTAATATCTCAGAAACTTCTTGATTTTTTTTTATCTAAAAAAAATGAGCTTATTTAAGACAGAGAAAGGTATACTTCCGCAAAGTTTCGTCAAAATTAAATTATTTTTGCGGAAATGAGAAATAAAAATCGAAAAATCAGAAAAAAAAAACAGTTTTTTACATTTATTTTGGAAATTTTCAGGTTATGTTAAAAAATGACTTCTACAAAAGTTGTAGATTTTTGTATGATCTACAACTTTTGTATTAGATACTTTTTTGTTTAACGTCAACTTTCGCCAGAAATCCCAATGATACAATTTTTCATAACTTTTCAACCCCCCAAATCAACCCTCCGCCGCCCCTGCTCACGCATTTATTTTTTTTTCATTTATTATGAGCCCCTTTACCATTTCCATTTATGAAAGTCCAGGTAACAATTTTCTTTTTTTTTCCCTCTAAATGAGTTATTTTGATCGNAAAATAAAATATGAATTTTTTGCGTTACTTCTGGGACGCACTGTATATAATTACACTAATTTCTATATTTTTATTGCCCAATATGTAATTTGTAGATTGTTGATTGTAAATATTATATTTGTATTATACTAACTTAGGTATATAATTTTTATTTATTGTCTTTCTCTTTGTATTTATTATTTACCAGTAGGCATACCAATAAATTTACAGTTTGTAGAGGACAATAGTAATAGTAATTAATTTAAATTTACCGCCCGATTTATTTCCCCATGTCAGCAAAAGATGGCGCAACGTGGTTCGTCGGTAACACAAGTAACTTAGAGTTCTGTATTATGGATTGTTCAAGGGTTAAAAATAAATAATATCCATTCGACGTTTGTTGCGGCAGTGATGAGTTTATTTCACAGTTTAAATAGTCATTGCCGTAACTTTAAACTATTGTGAGGTATTAGCAATGGGTATCAATTAATTGTAAATGCTCGCCTCTGTGCCACTGGCACACGCATTAAACAATTTGTATCTGCATATCCACCGTGTTCGAAACGCATAAATTACGATGTGCTTACTACTGGAATGGGAACAGACGGCTTTGTCCCAAGTCGGAAATGCATTTATATTGTGTGCGCTTTTTGAAGCGCAACTTAGGCATTTTGGAGATTAATTCAAGCGCGATAAAGACGCCAGTTTGCTAGTTACAGCGCTCTGTTTTGATTAAGGCTTAAAGCACTGCAAGATGCTGTCTTTTGAGAAATTAAAAAATGTGTTTATGTTTTTCTTTTCAAAGTCAATAGATCAATAATTTGTGAATAATTTATTATGAAACAGTGTACTTGTTATACAGGGTGTAACAAAGAAGCAGGTCATTCCATTAACTGCGTATTTTTGTTGACAAAATATGACGATTTAACATTTAACCTTATTTACTTACAAGGGCGGGTCAATAAGTCCGTGACTTTTTGAATTTCCCGCCTCTTAATTGAAATGGCAACACTGCTCCTGTCAACAGGCAACTGTCAGTTGACTCCTGTCTATATTTGAACAAGCTGCGTCATTTAGTTTATGTTTGGCAGCCGTTGATAGCAGACTACCGCGCGTTTTGAGAAGAAAATGGAAAAAAGTGAATTTCGTGTGCTCATTAAGCATTATTTTTTGCGAAAAAAAAAACATCACTCAAATCAAGGCTGAGCTTGATAAATATTATGGGGACTCTGCACCATCCATTTCCATGGTAAAGAAGTGGTTTACTGAATTTCGATGTGGCCGTACAAGCACGGAAGATGCCGAACGTTCTGGACGCCCAGTTGAGGTCTCTACATCCGAAACAATTGGAAAAATTCACGATATGGTTTTAGCCGCTCGGAAATTGAAAGTGAGAGAGATTGTGGAAGCCATAGGCATCTCACGTGGTTCAGTGGTTTCAATTTTGAATGATCACTTGGGTATGAGAAAGCTTTCCGCAAGATGGGTGCCGCGTTTGCTCACAATCGTCCACAAACGCAACAGTGTGACAATTTCGCAGGAATGTTTGGCGTTGTTCAACCGCAATATGGATGAGTTTTTGCGCCACCACAACACACCGGAGACCAAACAGCAGTCAAAACAGTGGGTTTCTCGGGGTGAATCGGCGCCAAAAAAGCCAAAGGTAGGTTTGTCAGCCAATAAAGTCATGGCGCCCGTTTTTTGGGGTGCACGCGGTATAATACACATTGACAACCTTCAAAAGGGGAACACAATCAATGGCGAATATTATACCAACTTATTGGGTCGATTCAATGAGGAATTGAAAAAAAACGACCGCATTTGGCCAAAAAAAAAGTTATTTTTCACCAGGACAATGCAAGGGTGCACACATGTGCAGTTTCCATGGCAAAAATCCATGAATTGGGCTACGAATTGCTCCCTCATCCGCCCTATTTTCCAGATTTAGCCCCGAGTGACTATTTCTTGTTCCCAAACTTGAAGAAATGGCTCGGCGGAAAGAGATTTGACGACAAAATCATCTCACAAACAAATGCTTATTTTGATGACCTCGACAAATCATATTTTTCGGAAAGGATAAAAAAAAATTAGAGAAACGTTGGACTAAGTGTATAGAACTCAAAGGAGACTATGTTGAAAAATAAAATAACTTTTTATATAAAAACCTGTGTTTCATTCAAAAAGTCACGGACTTATTGACCCGCCCTCGTATATAGAATAGGGTGTTAAAACTGAACTTTTAAAATTGTATTTTTCGCAATAATTTTGTCAATTTTTGTAAAATGTAAATTTGTGAAATATTTTGTTAGCCCAGTCATTATAGACATGAAAGAGCATGTTTCGGGAAAAAAATACTATTAGAAGTCTCTCTGCGGAATATTGTTCGGAAACCTGTTATAAATAAAATATCAAAAAATCAACTCGAGGCTAGTTGGGAAACTTTGTTTTAACAGTGGCCAAAGTTATGGAAAAGTGGTTTTTTGACTCACGTAAAAAAGCTATTATTCATAGCGAAAAAAAGTTTATACAAAAAAGGTAGGTATTAAATAAGCCTATAAAATGAAAAAAGTCCGATTAAATTCCGATAATTTGTTTATGCACAAGAGCTCAAAAATGGTCGAAAATTGCCGTTTTTTTCAATTGCTAATAATTAATGCAATTTTCATCGCAGACACTTGTAATTCAGGATTTTTGAGGCTTTTTACACCCTTAATAAGTGGTAAAAATTTCAGCTCGAAAGCTTCATTGGTTTGGCGTTGGCGGAATTTGTTATCTAAGAAGATGCTATTTTCAATTCATTTTTCCCAAGCTCACAGGCGTTGTAGGGTTTTGATCATTAGTTGTTTTTGTACCTAAATAGTTGTATTGACATAGGCATTTACTGAGAATTTAGTTTTTCAAATTTAATTTGTTTAAAATTGACTGAAAAAATGTTAATATTTATTAAATTGTTAAGATAGGTAATTATTATAAAATAAAATAGTAACCTCTTTACTTTAGTTTTCTTCGAATTTAAAAAAAAAATCGTTGTTGTAAGTTGATTAGAAGCTGAGATAATTTTTTTTATTTATTTAATCGCAGTGACCTTAATTATTAATATTAAGAGCCGAAATTTGGAGAGAGTATACATTAAGAGCTATATTTTCATGTCCTACATTAACATTAAGGTGAATTCAACTATTTAATTTCGAAAAAGAAGATAGCGGCGATGCGTTCTATTACTTGGTCTAGCGAACGAGTGGGGAAGGCGAGGCTTAGCATGCGCGCTTAACGATGTAATAAATATTAACATTTTTTCAGTCATTTTTAAACAAATTAAATTTGAAAAATTAAATTATCAGTAAATGCATATGTCAATACAACTATTTAGGTACAAAAACAACTAATGATCGAAACCCTACAACGCCTGTGAGCTTGGGAAAAATGAATTGAAAATAGCATCTTCTTAGATAACAAATTCCGCCAACGCCAAGCTAATGAAGTTTTTGGGCTGAAATTTTTACCACTTATTAAGGGTGCAAAAAGCTTCAAAAATCCTGAATTACAAGTGTCTGCGATGAAAATTGCATTAATTATTAGCAATTGAAAAAAGCGGACAATTTCGACCATTTTTGAGCTCTTGCGCATAAACAAATTATCGGAATTTAATCGGACTTGTCTTATTTTACAGATTTATTTAATACCTACCTTTTTTGTATAAACCTTTTTTTCTCTATGAATAACAGTTTTTTTACGCCAGTCGAAAAACTACTTTTCCATAATTTTGACCATTGTTTTAACAAAGTTTCCCAACTAGTCTCGAGTTGATTTTTTGATATTTTGTTTATAACACGTTTCTGAACAATATTCCGCAGAGAAACTTCTAATAGTATTTTTTTCCCGAAAAAAAGCTATAATGACTGGCCTCTGTAACCTACGTATTGTTCCTTGTGTATTTTTTAAAATATTGTAAAAGTTTAAATTATATTGTAAAGAAAACTATCCAATTAGATTTTTTTTCAATACTCTGTACCAAAATTTTTTCGCCCTCCCTAATAAATGAGGGCTATGAGTTTAAATCACTGCGAATGAATAAATTACACAAAAACGCTCTGTCCTGGGCTTAGGGAAGCGATAAAATTTGTATTAAATATAAATTATTAAATCCGGACCGTTGGAATTTAATAACGGGGCCCTAGGTTTTTATTCTATTAATTTCTGAGCAGTTAAAACTTGCCGGTGTACGGGCCCCTGCACCTGATAGTAATTAACTGCAGTTAGCTGTTGGCTCCGGCTTCTCTCCCTCGGAAGTTTAAACTAATATTTGCCGTAGCGGGCACGAGCCAAAGAAACTGAATTCGACGGCGTTTCCTCCGGATTAGTTCAAATTAAGTTCTGCGGCGGCCGACACGACAAAGCACTTACACTCATACAACTTCGCAAACATCGACAGTTTCTTATTACTCCAATTTCCGTAAGAAAATGGATCGCTCCATCGATTAAATCTCCTAATTTTCTGGTGGGCGAGTGCGGGGTAGTCTTTTTTTGCGCAGCGTTACCTGCTTCTTTCAATTTCAACTACAAGAATGTAATTGTTTGTACAGTGACGAAGTCGTCTCGGAGGATTTGATTGTTTTCGGTGAAGTACCTATTATGTTTTATTAGAAACGTCATGATTTTTAGAGGAAATAGTACGTTTCCTCAGAAACTAATCCGAAATAATTACTTTTTAAATCAAATATGCAGGATGATTCAGTCATAATGTCATTACTTTTAAGGGAAGATAGGAAAAAATTAGTAGAATACGAATACGCGATTAAAAAATTTAAAATGCATATTTACCCTGAAAAAAATTTTTTCAAATCATCAAATCCTTTTTCGGACCGCTCGTGATTGCTGACCTATAAAGGTTTATCGAGAGTGGATCTTGACTACCGTATTTGGTCACTAACCTAGCTTTTATTGCGTTTTTAATATGTAGTGACAACAGACCTTTTTACATAGACAGATGAATGAATAAGAATATGTGGTTAAAATTCATGACATTATGACTGAATCCATTTTTTTAACCATGTTTTAACCCTGAATACACTTTAATTAACTGAAAAAGTTGATTAAATACAATTATTATCTCGGAAACACAATGTAAGTAAGAAAAACGTATGAACTATCCTTACTATTTTTCCAAGAGGACTGAAGGATAAACGGGTATAAGAAAAATGCTGTTCGTGAAGATTATAGGTACAATTCCATAGTTTTTGTTAGTACGTTTTTATTAATTTTAAATTTAAATAAAGACTTCATTCGATAAATGTTTCCATGGTCCGATTCCGACACAACTGTCGCATGTCGGCCGGTATCTAAGGCAGGTTAGGCAACCCTCTCTATTTATTTGAAACAACCAAGATAACTTATTACACAGATTATCTAAATATGAATTAATGCACAAATAACAGACTTTCCTCCATTCTATCGCAGATTTTCTATAAAATGGGGTTAGTCTGAAACTCAAATTACTTTTTGTTATAAAGAAATTTGTAATTTACCGCTTTTAAACAAGCGGCATCGCTTGGGGAAAGTGTTTGTGCATTAAATTATATTTAGACAAACTGTGTAATAAGATCTATAAAAATGTGTTGCTGGTTGCCTATTTACTATAGAGCCTTCTTAACGTAATAAAAATACTTTTGCCAACTATGCCAAATTTTAAGTAAGTAAATCGAAAATCCGGCGTCTGCTGTGATTTTGCGTACAAAAAGATCGTTGTGAAAGGTACTAAAACGGGCGAGATTTGATGACAAAGAAGAGCGAGGGAGTGAATTCAAAATAAAAAGAGCAAGATCTCGCTGGACTGAGCGAGCTGTGGCAACGCTGGTGACCGTAGGGTTTAGGAACACACGGTTCTTAACAGAGCCGGACTTAGTCTACCAACGTGACTATGAATATGCTCACATAAAATATGTTTCACTTTTCTGGATTTAAAATCATAAAAAAGCAACTTGTGCTGGGAAAATGACGGCTCAACCCAAACATTTCATTTTGAAATAGACCCTTAAAACGTATTTCAGTTGTATTACCACTAGTTTAATGTTTTTATTAAAATGAATTATTTTTCAAAAGGTTTTATTTTTATAATGAAATATTATTTCTTACGAATCTTAATTTTTGTTTAGATATTCGTATTCGTTAAAAATCCACAAATGAATATAAAATTTGGTACAAATAACACAATCCCACAAAAAATAAGTTCTGTGCCAAAGACATAGATTTTGTGTATTTGTTTATGGTGAATCCGTATCCGCAGCCCCAAAACGGATATACCAGGTCAGTTTGCTATTTGAATGATCAAATTTATATTTTTAGCTCTAAAATCTTACTCATTTGTGCGTATTAAAAGTATTTGAAAGAGACAGCATGCATCAAATGGAATTTATATTCTTTGTTTCTCATTTTTAGACATGCCGAGTAGATAAGATAGGCGGGTTCTGGACCAGAAGTGACGTCAATGGCCAGCGTCCATCGAGCTGCAAGAAGTATCATGGCGGCATGGAAGTGACGTCACTTCTGGTCCAGAACCCGCCTATCTTATCTACTTTCCTGCCTATTCTTTACTCAAATGATTTAATTTTTTAAACATTTATAACGCATTTCTTTGGGTGGATAAATACCAATTTCTACGGTACTTTTCAATCCGCCATAGTGGTTATTTTTAAGAATTTCCGAATTAAAATCTTGTATTCGCGATTGGTGACTTTTAAAACCACTGACTAAGTTTCAGCCATAATCTTCAATTTTCGAATGCCATTTTTTATTCAGGAATTTTCGAATTCGGACTTTTGATTCGTAATCAGCAACCCCAAAAACCCGCGGTAATAAAATTCAGGCAAAAATATTGAACAGAAAAATATGCGACTTAGAGGGGTAAGTGGGACACTGGTGGTTTCCAACCATTTGAGAGATAAGTTATATTTTTTGGTATGTTGTCTATCAACCTACATTTATACAGGGTGATTCACAAATGGTAACAAAAAATGAAACCTCGCATTCTTTGGTGAATTGTAAGGGGAGTCTTTCCTATAAAGTTTTTATATACGACGCTTTGTTAAAAAGATACAGGGTGTTAAACTTCAAAAAATATTTTTAATTAAGTATTTACAAATTGTTGCTTTCCATTATAAAGCTTCACCTTATTCCGTGTCCTCACTATTTCATCCTATTTTAGGGGATATTTTATCAGTTTAATAAAAAATTATCTGGTAAATCGGTTTCTTGTCTGCGGATTCGGATTCAGGATAAAAAATACATAAAATCTGTACTGGTGTCTCTCGTATAGAAATTTCTTTCTTGCGGGGCTGTGTAACTCGCACCACTTGAGAACACTAGTAGCACGAACATTCGTAAAATTAGTGATAATAAAATTATTAATCCTTAAATTGCCAGTGTTGCGAGAAACAACTACTCCGCGGGCTATATGCCCCGACTGGCATTGAATTATACTCGCAACACCTAGTGCAACAGCTAGGATCGTTCGTCGGTTTAACGCATCAGGCACAGACCGGTTTCGGGCTTATTAGTCCTCATCAGTGTGTCATAGGTGAGACAACCGACGAACGATCCAGCTGTTATAATGTTAATAATAATTTCTATTTCACAAAAAATATTTTTGTCAAGAATCCATCAGGTCCTGATAGTTCATGGAAAACAACTGTGATCCATCTAATGCAATGTGTACAAGGCAATCACGTAAATGCAATAAATAAGGATTTAGTATACCTCAAATTGAATAATGTAGGCTTCTCTTTTTTTTCACCAACCGTTGCCACTTGAAGTAAAAGTAAACATGTAGGATACCCGAGTAAGATGTGTTTTTTAGCGTCGTCTTTCCACCGGAAAAAAAAACAGGGCGAGTGAATTTTTTATGAGCTCCTCCGCGAGATTTCATTTAAAAATTGAAATCGGAGACTTGCGTAAGCAACCGTGTTGATTCACTCGCGCCTTTCATTTACATCTACAAGGCATACAGTTGGAGCGATGTTATTTGTGATGAGAGTAAACTAATTTTTCGTTCGAAATATTTGTACCTACAAGATTTATTCGAACGTGGTGCAGTGATTGTCATTGATAATGTGCCTTACCACACTCAGCGAATAGAAAAATTGCCAACATCTGCATGGGGAAGTGGAGAAATAATGGTTTAAATACCTTCAAATTTTGAAGCAATTGGCAAAAAATAGTGAAAAATCGCCGAAAACCATGTCAGTGAGCGCAAGGTAAATGTAGAATGTTTACACAATTTGTGCCTGTCCTCATTTTAGGAACAATTGTGTTCCTTAAATTCCAAAGAGTTTTTGAAATCTTTAAAATGATACGCCTATGGAATCGCGTTCCCCGCTCGCCTTACCCAACACACGGATCTAGATGTTGAGAATGTCTCACTGAAGAATAGTAACCACTTCTTCATCATTTGTTTTAAATTCTGTCTAAGTAGGAAACATTAATTTGGCTTCATATCGATGGCACTGTACAAAAAAATGACGCTGCATCATTTTCTTCGCGAAAAATGGCCAAGAGTTTGGAGTAGGTAGAAAACTTCAGACAAACTTGTTCCAAGTCCAATATGTTTAAATGGTTTAGCCGCGTCGGTGTGTACTTTCCTCAGACTGAACAAAATGCGATCGGGATGCGGATTCTTATATAAAAATTAGTTTTACAATCGAAAACAAGGACTATTTCCACTTCTGTTATGGTTCGATTTAATGAAATAAGAGGTATAGGTGTATGAGTGTTCATATTTCAAAAGTTATGTGTTGACATGGTATTATTGCTTGCAATAAAAATTACCAGTGCTTATTCTTTTCTAAAACGTCAAGGTGTGCGATAATTCAATAAACGTAGAAATCTAAATAAAAAATTTAGATAATATTGCAACGAATACATTGAAGATTAATTTTTCAAGACAAAACGTCTGAATCTGGTTCGGGCTGACTCACAATCCGTACAGTATTGGGGATCATGAAGGCTTACAAAAAAATGTAATAAAATTTCTAGGGTTGTATGTAAAAAAATGAAGTTGATGATGGTCCTGCAGAGACGAAACATTACATGGAAAAATTGATTATGCATTTCGATAGAAGGCAAAAAGTTGTCTTGAGAAAATGTTCTTCAATTTTGAATATCACTTCGTCAATTTCAATGATTTTTCATAGGCATAATGTTGGTCCCCTGATTCTTGATTATGCAACTTTGTCACTATTTAAGTTACTTCTTACCGTTTCCGAGAATGAATAAGGACGTTTAGATGTGAAAATTTTAAGGTATCTAGATATCAGTTTTTCCTTTTTAGGTTGCCTTAATATTTGGCGTTGCTGGTGTATGTCACCGTGATGAACTGTATCAATTAAATTTGAATGATACAGATGATTTAGGACCAAAGCTTTTGATTAAAATACCGGATAATAAAACGAAAAAGTTTATCATTTGTGATAAACGAAGCTTATATGTCACTGTATAGAAAATATGGTGCGTGCCGCCTAGAAAATTTTGAAAGTTGCCCCGTTTTCTTTAAATATTCAAATGAGAAAGGTTACAGGCAAGTAGAAGGAAGATATTGGTTTGGTAAAATGCCTTGTTTAGCAACGATCTAAAATACTAGAATATGGTATTTTGATGTCTGAAATAGGATCGAAAAAGTGCACATTTTCGTACGATTTCAGAGAAAACTAATACGTATGTTAAATATTGTATATAAATGTTTTGAAAAAAATTATAAAAAAAACAACCTGAAACAGCTTTTGTGTTATATCTTGTGTGTTATTCACGCCAGTGAGGTTGACTTTTTAAACTAGTAGAAATCAGTCCTAGCTTCTTGTTTTCTATCCGACGCTGATCAAGATAGATAGGTCTGGGACGCTTTTTTCCGCACATTTGTTGTACATGTTTTGCGCGATTTGTCACAGTATTTATCTACGCCCTGGTTTCATTTCTGTTTCTGTTTTCTGTACGACGACTTGATATTTAGCCTGCCTGTGCCTGGGTTACCTGAAATATTATTTGGTACCTACTTTTGAAATCATTCGAATACTCTACTTACCTGTTGTTAAGATAGGTAATTATTATAAAATAAAATAGTAACCTCTATACTTTAGTTTTCTTCGAATTTAGAAAAAAAACGTCGTTGTAAGTTGATTAGAAGCCGAGATATATTTTTTTTATTTAATCGCAGTGACCTTAATTATTAATATTAAGAGCCGAAATTTAAAGAGAGTATACATTAAGAGCTATATTTTCATGTCCTACATTAACATTAAGGTGAATTCAACTATTTAATTGCGAAAAAGAAGATAGCGGCGATGCGTTCTATTACTTGGTCTAGCGAACGAGTGGGGAAAAATCAGGCTTTATTCGAAAAACATAAGAGAGTAGTAATTTGTAGAAAATTGAACGAATCCGAAAATATCATGATTGTAACCGTAATGTAGTGACGCAGTATTTTATTTAAAAAAATATGCCACCAATACCCTGTATTTCCGCCACTGGAGCATCTAAATTTCAGGAAAAAGCCTCAGATTTTGGACAATGTTTACATAAATACATGTGCCCAATTTCAAATTATTTTACTTACTAGTTTTTAAATCATTTAAAAAAATTAAAAATATTTTTAAGTTTAACACCCTGTATCTTTTTAACGAAGCGTCCTAGATGAGAACTTTATGGGAAATACTCCCCTTAAAATCCATCAAATAATACGAGGTTTCATTTTTAGTTAACGTTTGTGAATCAACCTTCTACAGGGTGATTCAGAACTTATGCAATAAAATTACTATGTACAAATATACTCTTACAAATATAATTGTGTAAAGTCAAAATCAAAAAGGGCAGTTCGAAAAGGATCTAAAAATACACTTCTGCATGGCACTGGAA
Organism: Anoplophora glabripennis; assembly: GCF_000390285.2. Classification (NCBI taxonomy): domain Eukaryota; kingdom Metazoa; phylum Arthropoda; class Insecta; order Coleoptera; family Cerambycidae; genus Anoplophora; species Anoplophora glabripennis. The sequence continues at coordinate 1,301,795 of NW_019416226.1, read as the reverse complement.
ACTGGGTCCACTGTAAAACCTGACCTGGCACAATGCGACAGGCATGGCGGCAAAGTGTGATAAGAACGGACAAATACTTGAAAGAATTTCGCAAGGAAGGAAATAAATAGAATTTTATAGCACCTATTTTATATCAGCAAATTCAACAGCTTTTGACATACCTGATTTTACAACAACTGTTTAAAATTTTGTCTACCGACATGTAAACACGTTTCTACCGGTCTTACACTACTACGAGCTAACACAAAAAATGTTATCTTGCTTCATCATAAATTAAAACGATATTCATCAACTCCGAGTTACTATACACGCAAGCCATTTTTGACAGTAACTACTAAAAAACTATTGTAAACACCATCGCAACGACGATTGTAAAATCGGATTTCAGTGTTCCGAGTTGCTGAGGCTACCTGGCTCTCCACGCTTATTACGAATGACTCTAGAGACTACAGTTGTCCAGCCATGGAATGGTTGAAAGTACTACAACTTCAATAATTTTTTTCTCGGAAACTATAAGGACTATACAAACATTTTTTCTACGATATTGACTTTTGAATAAGTTGTGAATCACCCTGTAATATATAACTTTTTAGGAGTGATATCATGCTCCTGAAAAGATTTACTAGCATCTCCTCGAACCCTTGTATCTGTCAATTTTTTTTTTAATTAATATCTCAAAATCTATAACTCCTAGGTATAGGGAATATTTAATAAAGTGATTCTCAAATTTTACGTAGAATACGAAAATGTAATAATATACAGAGTGTCCCATTTAAAATAACGAAGTTGGTGTCGACTTCCGATGTAACCGGTAGTGCTGGAGAGTTCTAGATATTTTAGTTGCGTTCGCCCCAGGGATATTGTAATGTTGCCAAATTTTTAAATTTTCAGGAGCAGTACTTTCGTAGATATCGATCGACGCAGTTCCCGGTGGGACATCCTGTATACTGTTAACAGTTATATTATCTTCTTCGACAACATTATTACTATAATTAGCAAATTTTTCGTCCATACAACTGCATGCTTTATTCAAAAATGAGAATTGCTTTTGCACTAACGATTTTTTAAATAACCTCTGCGCCTCAAAATGTTCCAAAACCACCGTGAACAGTTCATTCCTAGTTTTTGTTTACTTCTCCCGGTTTGTTTATTCGACAAGTGCATTTTTAATTGGGAACGGGATAAAGGGATCGTTAGAATCCTAGCGGGAGTTCGGGGTGATCCCGCGGCTTTGTTTGTCGGGAAAGTGTTTGGAACGGTAGCTTAACGCTCTTGCTTTACTGCTGCGCTAGGTTAATTATCAAGCTATCTAATTAACATGTCTGTATAAAGACATACGTTTCGATTTTGTGATCCGCGCGCAGGGACGTATTCGACGTATTTTGATCGTACAAAACTTTGTTCCAAGACGCTTATCAAGGCCGTGTACTGATTTTGTTTTCCTATCGGACATAGTATGTTCAATCAGTCATATAACACCTATATTACTTCTAAATAAACTAAAACTAAAAAAATGTTGGGGTTTGAGGTACTGCAATCAAGCTTATAGAAAGTTATTTAATTGATCGAAAACAATTGTCAACATTAGAGAGGTTACGATGCACGAATGCATTTTTTCGAAGTAAAAGTCGTTCGGTGTCAAATCAGGTGAATACGGGGAATGGTTGACAGTTAAAATGCGATTTTTAGTAAAAAAATCGGAAATATTAAGAATATACTATTTTCTTTTATAAACTTCAACACCTTTTATCTTTGTGAGGAGGCATTTTGGAACAAAGATTCATTTCATCAATTATTTTGTTTTAGTGAGAATTAACTTTTTACACCTAATTCTAAGTTATAACCCATCCTGTATAGGTACTGTTTTTTTTATATTTGTTATGCGGTATGTAAATCTCGTTCGGGAGCATCTGCTCCACGCCTATTAATAATTTTCAATAAAGCGCGGCAGTTTTGTTGCAAAGCCCCCTCATAAATCGCGCGCAATACCCCCCTGGCCGCGTCGCTGTACGGCACGCAGTCTCACTGCAGCGCCGATACCAATACATTCATCAGAGGGCTTTTCTGGCTTACCGGGATACCAATTAAGTTTAATTTAGTTCAGCATATCACTCAAATCAAACGCCTGTGTATTATGGACTCGTGTTGTGTACCACGGCCTGAGAAAATACTGTAATTACGTGCGAGAAAAATAGGTAGCAACAACAACGTAACTACGGTTTTTGTAAAAATTCTGCAATGATTTGTTGGATTGAAAAAAAAAAAAATTATACAAATATCTCCGAAGGTGTTGTACGTAGATTAATAAAATTTGACTCCACAGAGCTACTAAAATTATTAAAATTACTAAGGCATTTGTATTATCTATTAATCTATCACTGCTATATTATTTATTTATTTAGTGTAAACAATCTTGTAAGGAACAATATATTTTCTAGAAAAATTGTTACGTATAACAGATACATATATTTTCGTATAAAAAAGAAATACGTATAAATATTCTTACACCATTTAACTAGAAGTTTCCCAGATCTTTTCTAATAAGAAAAGCATTTTTAAATAGAGTTTTTGAAACAAAGGTTTTAATGATGATAGTTACAAAAATTTAAATTTTTTTAATCGTTATGTGAGACTCCAAATTCCATGAGTAGAGGTGGATGTGAGAGGGGACCAGTAAATTTTTTCTGGATTACCTTCAGTACAGCTCACATAATAAAAGTGTAGATCCCTAGATCTGGGCGAAGTCCGGAACATTTTCAAAATTACAAAAATATTTTTTACTTATATCTTGGAACCTATGCATTTTGGAAGAATATTGAAGAGTTTTAGAATTGAATTTTGCACAATATACTGCAAGTTAAAAATGTTTAAATTTATTACCGATGTTGCAAAATAGAAATAATTGATGAAAAAAATCTTAAAGTATAATAAAACAACACACCAAATTTCATTAAAATCGATTCGATAGTTTTCGCAAAATAATTTTTTTAAAAAAAATTTTCGAATTTTCAAAATGTTGCACAGCTTCAAATAAAGCAGCCCAACCTTTCAAATGGTTTTTGAAAAATTGAAATCGGTTGATTAGGACAGCCACAGTAAATTTTTATTTTTTTTTATTTTTAAACAATTAGATTACATTTATCAGTTTGCAATTTAGTTTTTTTCAAAAATTATAATTTTAAAGTACCTACTATTTTTTCTTAATTTTGTACGTATTTAACAAAAAAATTAATTTCCATATAAAAATTATTGTTTTAATTTATTTAAACAAAAATTATTTAAATAATTGTAATAATTATAACTAAATATATACGTAAACAAATTTTTTCATTCAAAAAATGTAATAGCATAGGGTAAAATATACAGTATATTTAAAGTATGAATAATAAACTTTGTTTATAACAAAATATGTGTAAATTAGCAGTTGGCATATTCGAATTCCTCCGCGAGACATCGGATTAAAAAAAAGATCGGAATTGGTCCATTAGAAGCCGAGATAATGCAAATTTTTTCTTACCTTCGCATTTTGATCCTCCAAATTCAGTCTGGGAGCGAAAGCCCCCTCCCCCACTTTTCGTGTTTTGCGTCACTTTCCGCGCGTGCGAGCGACAGCTTTTCCGCTGATTTATCTATATTGCCGATAACTTATGGATATGAACATTTTTCACATAAAATCCGATAAACTTAGACCGCTTATATTAGACCAGGGTCGATAATTTTTGAAACCAAAATAAATTATAGTAGGATGAAACCCATTGGAAAAGAAAGAGAATATAACAGAAATGAAAGGAAAAATAATTTACGGGCGATCTGAGGTCGGGAAGGGG
>NW_019416226.1:1231283-1297779 GCF_000390285.2 Anoplophora glabripennis | reverse complement strand
GTTAACACATTTTTTTTAAAATAATTAGATTACATTTATCAATTTGCAATTTAGTTTTTTTCAAAAATTATAATTTTAAAGTACTGTTTTTCCTTAATTTTATCTGTATTTAACAAATAAATTAAATTCCAAATTATTTTTTTAATTTATTTAAACAAAAATTATTTAAATAATTGTAATAATTATAACTAAATACATTCATATTCAATGTTGAAATATATACGTAAATAAACTTTGTTTATAACAAAATATGTGTAAATTAGCAGTTGGCATATTCGCGAGACATCGGATTAAAAAAAAGATTGGAATTGGTCCATTAGAGGCCGAGATAATGCAATTTTTTTCTTATCTTCGCATTTTGATCCTCCAAATTCAGTCTCGGAGCGAAAGCCCCCTTCCCCACTTTTCGTGTTTTGCGTCACCTTCCGCGCGTGCGAGCGACAGCTTTTTCCCTGATTTATCTATATTGCCGATAACTTATGGATATGAATTTTTTTTCCAGCTTAGAACTCGGAAAAACGAAGCCACTGGATCAAAGATTATTGCTAAATTGTTTATAAATTAAAAGTAAAATCCGATAAACTTAGACCGCTTATATCTCGAACCTATAAACGGAATTTAACTTTTTATTTTAAAGAAGCGTTTTTCCGAGTACTTTAAAATTATAATTTTTGAAAAAAATTAAATTGCAAATTGATAAATGAAATTTACTTGTTTAAAAATAAAAAAAACTAAAAATTTACTGTGGCCGAATCAACTGATTTCAATTTTTCAAAAATCATTTGAAAAGTTGAGCGGTCTTTTCTAAGAGAAAACATTGTCAAGTATCTGGATGTTTTATTTGAGGTTGTGCAACATTTTGAAAATTCGAACATTTTTTTCAAAATTTTTTTGAAAAAATTATTTGGTGTGTTGTTTTATTATATTGTAAATTTTTTTTTACCAAAATTAGAATGCCTTCGGAGCAATTAAAATATTTTTAAAAAACTATCCAAGAAACTTGATTATTTTGCCTTTTTTTCATCAATTATTTCTATTTTGCAACATCGGTAATAAATTTAAACATTTTTAACTTGCAGCATATTGTGCGAAATTCAATTCTAAAATTTTTTTCCTCTTCAACATTCTTCCAAAATGCATAGGTTCCAAGATGATAAGTAAAAAAACTCAGATATAATAGGAATTTTTTAACATTTTTTAAACATTTTTGCAATTTTGAAAATGTTCCGGACCTCGCCCAGATATAGAGATCTACACTTTTATTATGTGAGTTGTATTGAAGGTATTCCAGCAAAAATTAGCTTGCCCCCTCTTACATCCAAGAAATATGTATCTAATATTTATTTATATTATATTTAAGTATTGTCTTATATTCAGCTGTTTATTATATTTTAAGAAATGCACTCTACGATTCAATAAATAAATTTTTGTTACTTATCGCTAACACTTTCATTTCATACATAACAATGTAGGCTCACCCCTTATACTACTCTCGCACAGTAATGGCTGATGCCGTTCTGCTCTACATGCTGTTCGTAATAATATTTAATTTTTGAATAAATTTACTTCCTAGAAGTAAGTGTATTTTTTAAAAACAACCTTTTTTTACAAAAACTCGTTTTTCGAAACATTGTTTTTGGAAAATTAAATTTCCTTGATTCTATCTATTATACTATGCCTCACGAATAGAGAAAATGAATCGTATTGTACGTTTATCTCTATTTATATTGATTAAACAAAAGTTCGGGGTACATATTAATAATTTCGGAACTGAGGAAATTCGTTCCACATAAAACTGTGCTACTTTTTATATTCCAGTAGACGCTGGCCTCAAATAAGGTCAAGACACGTTATTGGAGTAATCCGGGTTAAATATTTGATCAGTTCTAAAGTTGTTCGGTAGAATGAAACGGCCTATAAACAGTTCTAGGCGTGTTTCATTATTCATCCCCGTTATTTTTATCGACTTTAAAGCGCTCTCGAACGAGGCAAAAAGAAAAAACCGAAACGAATGCCCCTATTTCTGTAAATAAAAAACAATTAAGTATTCCTTGACGAGCATTTTATTACATCGAACACGGAACATGGAAATTTATGGCTTAACATATAGAAGTAGGCCGCGGCGGGGTTTTACGGCACGCCAAGGGCTTCGCGCGGGGAACTTTTTGTGTGGTCGCCGACGTCAGAACGGCAAAACTTTCTTTACAAACGACTCGGTTTTACTTGCGAACAAGTGACAGTTTTAAGATGCACAAGTATTTTTATTTCTGCAGCCAAAAAAAACATTTGTTTTAAAATTTTATAATGCAAAAAAACAAACGTCTTTATTAGTAAATTTTCATAAAACGAAATTTCTAAAACTTTGTATTTACTTGCCACACATGAAACAGTTTTGGAAGCGCTGAATGTAGATATGCGATATTTGTGATATCAATAATTCTATTAATCGACAACATACTGAGTAGTGGAATATGTTCATAAACAAAATCTTTGAATCCTGTATGTCAAATTGTGGTATAAAATGTCACTTTTTCCAGAAAATAAGTCTAGAATTATTGCGCGAAACTTTGTCCGACCATACATCACCCCATTTAATTAACAGACCAACTGTTTACAATGCAGTAACTAGGTGAAGGTCAGTGTGGTTATTTGCACGGTACGGGCGTGGACGTGTCTTGCCTGCTCTCGTCGACTGTAGATTAGCGGATATGGAACGGGGTTTTCAGTGATATCTTATGGCGTTCTGTTATACACGCCCGCAAGCATGATTTTGATGAACGACGGTACTCCTTCGAATGTTTCTCTAATTGTTGTGACTCTTTACACATTCGTATTGTATGTAGATGGATAGGACGTAATGGATTTGCGCATTGGTCCGCGGGAAGTCCCAATATGAATACTCTAGATTTTTTCGTTGGAAGATGCATGGAACAAACACCCCCGCTTAGAAGCGTGCTTAATTGGCCCTTGGAAATAATTTCGAGTCATTTTTGTAAAATAACCTAATATCGATTTATACTAAGTATAGTAACGAGCGTTCAAATAAAAACGTGGTCAAGTTGGTTCTGAAAATTTGGACGTAGGGCGTAGCGTATAGCAAATGAACTTAAACGTCATGTCAAAGCGCTATATCGCCGCTATCAATTTGAATATTTTCGTTTTAAAAAGCGTTTAAAATGGTGTTTTCTCAAGAACAAAAAGTGTTTATCATAGAGTCCTACTTTAGAAATGGACGCAAGATTGATGGAATATGGAAGTATTCTATTGAGGAATGTTTCATAGAATTTCAAAATCAATTTCCCGGCGTTGTTGAGTACAAAATTTTTCAAAGTGCAGTTCAGCGTTGTGTTAATGTTTTTCGTGAAACGGGCAGTGTAACAAGAAAAGAAGGAAGCGGCCGACCTAAAAAGCGGACTGAAGAATTAAAAGAAAATGTCCAACAAATAATGGAAAATGCGCCAAGAACTTCTGTACGTGTTTTATCACAAATGGTGGGAGTATCAGTCGGTACCTGCCACACAGTGTTAAAAAAAGATTTGCGTTTGTTCTCCTATCGTTTAACTTGTCAGCAAGAACTTCATGAAGTTGATTTTCCGCGACGGGCTGTATTTTGTGAATGGTTTTTAAACAACTACGGTGAACTTCATAATATCACCTTTTTTTCTGATGAAGCCTGGTTTCATTTAAGTGGTTACGTAAACTCACAGAATATGAGAATGTGGTCTTCTGAAAAACCAGATAACTTTTTTGTCGAGGGCCCTCTACACGCTCAAAAAATTGGAGTTTGGTGTGCTCTCAATCGAAGGAGGATTTATGGACCTATTTTTTTTAATGGTACTCTTACTGCGCAAAGGTATAGAGAAGAAATTATCGCTCCTTTTGTTAACCAGCTGGAAGAAAACGAAATTACAAACTTTTACTTTCAACAAGATGGCGCAAGGGCACATACGGCAGGCGAGACGATGAATATGTTGAGGGAAGTTTTCCAAAATCGACTAATAAGTCTCAATGCTGAACATGAATTTCCACCGAGGTCATGTGATATTACGCCGTGTGATTTCTTTTTGTGGCCTTACCTTAAAAACACTATTTTTGAACTGCCTATTCCTGATTTAAACCATCTGCAGGCTCGACTTATAGACAAGATTCGTGAAATTAACAATACCCCGAGCATCTTAGAAAATGTCTTTAATTCTTTGAGGAACAGGTGTGAAAAGTGCTTGGAACAAGGAGGGGGACACTTTCAGCAGCTGCTTTAATTTATTGTTATAACAAGGAGGGGGACACTTTCCGCAGCTCCTTTAATTGTTTGTTATTGTTATCACGATTATTCTTTAAAATAAAGTTATATAGTCATTAACGTTATTGAAACTGACAGCTGCTATACAGCTCGTTGAGAAATGAGGTTAAGTTGGTCGCTATAAGCTACTCCCTACGTCCAATGTGTCAGAGCCAACTTCGACCACGTTTTTATTTGAACGCTCGTTAGTTTCTATTATTTTTTAATTTATTTCAATCCCAGAAGTGTTCCAACACTTGCTTTTTTTTATTTGACAACTCTTTTTCCTTTAAAATATGAAACTTTAGACCTCATGTTGTTCAACGAAAATTGTTTATTTTCACGTCTTTTATTATCCTTTTGAAGGAGTGCATTTGTTTTAGAACACCCTGTAGCAAGCTATCCTCAAGGAAAATTCCTAAGTTTTCTTTTTAGATTGTCTCCTTGTGTTTACCAAAGAAACACTTAATGTTTACTGGCGCTCTAGGATGGCCTTCCTTGTCTGCGCCGCGAAAAATTATTCCCCGCTGAGATAAGCCAGATTTAAGTGCTGTTGTTCCATTATTATGCAAATATATAATTTAAATGTGGGACGAAACGGTGTACGTGCAACGTCTGTGAAAATATTATTTAGTTTTTTTTTTCAGTCGCCTTGGATTCTATAACAGATGCTCCGAAATGTAACGTCTTCCTACAAAATATATACATTTAGAGGATATACATACTGAGAGTAAGAACTATCAGTCTAAAACGTATATTTTAGGAAAAATTTTCTAAAAATTTTAATTTCACGTTCTTTACTCTTATTAGCTGAGCCAAGCCGAACCAAGCCGCGCCAAGACGAGCCAACCCGCGCCAAGTCGAGCCAAGCCGCGCCAAGCCGAGACAAGCCGCGCCAAGCCGCGTCAAACCGAGCCAAATCGCACCACGTTACATCACGCTGCGACATGCGACTTGGGTCTACGAGAGCTCAGTTGTACGCACACTTTTATAACAATAATTTCAACTTATCCTGTGGCTCTTTATGTGGGTACGTGGTCGGTGAATCGTACACGATAATTCAGCAAAGTATCAGGTAACGAAGCGTATTTCGCCACCCCGGCGGACGTGGGAGATTGTGTCCACAAGCCGCGGACGTGGCTGCCTTTTAACAGAGATTCGCTATTTGTCCGAATTAATGTAATCTGCCGGCTCTAACTTAAAATTACGTCCGTGTTGTGTAATATCGTACGTGATTCCGAAACGTTGCCGCCGTGATTGTGCGGGGGGGAAGCGCGAGGGGCGGCGCAGTGTCATTAAACAAACTATAACTAAATCTGCCGGAAAATGGTGGCGTTCCCCTGCTGCGGGATAAATATTAATTATTCTGCTTGACGGTCGCCCCGACACCTTCTGTGTTCAGATGTCCCGCATCCAGTGTCAGTACCAACAAGTTAAATTAGGGAGAACTAAATGTAGATTCGTATTACTAACTTTATGACATTTAAAAAAATGTGTGTTGGTGGCCTAAATTATATTAATATATTTTTTTATATTTCAATCAAAAGTAATATTAATTAAACATCTACCGATAATTATTGCTAATACGCTTTGGCTTACTGCGAGTATGCAATATTTTGCTTAGTGTTACATACTACCATTATACTTTGTAATATAGTATAGAATCCAGATACTTGAAATTTCAGGATTTTTAACTTATTTGGTACGCAGAATAACCTGAATTTCAATGAAATGTCAAATACACCCATTAGCAGCATGCAGTGGCGGCGCGTGAACATTGATTGAATGTGTTCTGCTTAGGGTTGTTACATTTGTTGAATTGAATTCCGGGATATTAAGTGCCCGGAGTCTCTAAATGGCGCCGCAGGCGAAAAATTTTAAAATTTTCAAGGTCACGCGTTTTCCTGGCACTTCTGAATTTCAAGGAACAATGAATTTATAAAAAAAATACAGATTTTCACAAGAATGATTTTTGAAATTGATACCTTTTTGAAATATCCATTTACGAATTACCTACTGATGGTATAATAAATTGGAATAAACTAAATATATTTTATTAAATTATTGAATATTGTTTAAAAAAAAAAATCGTTTGTGAAATTTACCAACGATTCAACGAATTTTAATTTTCCTCGGCGTGTTATGATTTTTTCTTTATCTTTTTTTATATATATGTACATTATATTATATTCCGGGAGTTATACGTGCAAATCCGAAATCCGGGACCATACAGCTAATTCCCGGTACAATCACAGAAAATCCCGGTCATACCAATGTGGCTAGATGTTCTTTTAAAATGTCGTCAAGATCTACACTAAAATTTATGAGTCCACGAAACACATCAGGGTTGTCCGAATTTTCTGTCTCGTCGTGTCCGAGAAGTGCTAATTCGAAAGCTCCGCAAAATTTTATGCAATCTATGATTTTAAATAATACATGACGATTTTTCATTACCTGTTCATATGTTTCCGTATATTATCCCAATATGCAGAATCTAACTGACTTCTTATGTTTATTTTACCTAAAGACTTAATGACTTAAATCTTTCACACTGTATATTGTCCATGCTTTATCCCCACCGAAAAGTAAGCACGGAAAACAAAACAGTGAATATTTTAAATCACACCCGCACACCCACTCTGCTTTTGTGTATACATTATTGTTTTTTTATAACTTTTACTTCTTTTATTTTTAGTTTATCCTCATAAGGCAGAGAACCAAATAAAGTTTTTTTTTAAACGAAACGCTACTCATTTTAATAACTATAATATCCGTAGACGCCTAAACGAAAATATTCACACGTGCCGCTCGCAGAAATAAACCACCACATACCACGTACGAAATATTACTGCATTTACTGCAGCAGTGGCTGGCGCTGTTGCAGCCACAAAAGCCCCTATCTTCGTGTACTGCGTGACGTGCCTGATTAACCAATAATAACAAAGGACGCATCTAATTGTTCGCTGTGCACACATTTTGTATATGAGGTTGCATAAGTTAAGGAGCGTAGCTCGCGTCACAATAAATAATAATATAAGCTCCTAGATTTATTTTAGCGCGAGTACATTTGGATTCTTTAAATATTTTGTTGATATTTAATATGAATAAATACATAAAATTTTATGTGTTCTGCAGCTCCGCAGCTCCGCAGCTCTTATGGTAAAACCGCCACTGGCAGCATGTACCTTTTGTTCTGCCTCCAGTTGTAAATAGCCTCTAGTTCAACTTCTCCATTTTAATCTTGAATTTTTAATTATAAGTAGATGAATTCTAAATTATTAAATTAGGAATTTAAATAAAGAGAATACAATACTTTATGTGAGGCTTAAATATTAAATAAAATGCGCCTTTGTTATTTTCTCGAAAAAAAAGCTCTGGACTCGTCTATCAGATCTGTTCTATTTATGACAGATTCGCAGTAACCTTTGAAAATCGACCAATTTCAACCACCCTGTACTTCAGTGAGGCATTGATTTCGATACTGAAGAAATTTTTTCAGACACTCGCAAGTAATAAAGTATAGAGAATACTAACCGTTCTGTTTGCGGGATTTGTAACATTAGGATCAGCAGTGGTTGTTGTCTTCGCCACCCAAATAGTTTTTTTTTGTTCAAAAATGGCTGCAGGTCTCAAATCTCAACCAAATAGAACGTTAGAAATGAAATCTTAAAATAGTCGTAACTGAATTCCGAATGGAATCTCGAAGCCCGATTTTCGAAAAAACACAATAACCTCAACCCCATAAACTCAGAACCTACATAAAACCGTATTTTTCGATCTGTAGAATTCCGTGAGCACATAACTTTTCAATACTGAATATTCCAAACTGTAAAACATTACAACCGTATAACGCTTGGTGCCAAAATCTGATAACCCAATAATCAATAATCTTGCTAGCCCATAACCTGAAACCTCCAAAACCACATAATCTCATAACGCTATATTTTCAGAACTGTGAAACTTTGCATTAACCCATCCCTTGATGCTGTAACCTGATAACCCTATAACCAATAATCCTGCTAGCCTATAACCTCACAACCCTATAATCTCAACACCATAACCTCATAACACTATTTTCTGAACTGTAATACAACATAACCACTGGGAACTGTTCTACTTGTGTCATTCGGTTTAATTGTTTATAAAATCTTCAAATTTCATCCTATTTCTCGATTTATATTTTTCCGTGCAGCTTGAGTTAGCTGTATTTTGAAAATAAAAATAGTTTTCAGTCTTTATGGTTGATGCATTTATGATGCTTGTATCCCATTCAATCAATCTCAAATCAATACAGCATATTTTAGAAATACATTCAACCAATTCATTACCCAAATGCATCACGAGGAGGTTGTTGAGTTGCTCTAGAAATATAGTGTTATGAGGTTATGTGGTTATGGGGTTTTGAAGGTTTCAGGTTATGGGCTAGCTGGATTATTGGTTATTGGGTTATCAGGCGTTGGCATCACGCATACGGTTATAATGTTTTTGTAACAAAAGCTAGGACGGGTGGTAGTTTATTTGTTAATTCTCGAGACGGATGGGCCAATTCGGACAGTAAAATACTTCGGTCATCACTAATTATTGAAAAGTTAAGGGTTTCCAAGTAGATTTAGCGTCGCCATAACGTCGTCGAGAGACTAGTGCCTTTTGTCACCGGGAGTAATTAATTTGCAAAGCCGTCCTTTGGAGAAAGCCTCATGGAATTTAGCAATGTTTTTGAACAAGTTGACTTAGACCGTCGGGGCCATGTGTTGACCATCTGGTATCAACGGTTTAGCCCATGGTGAAAAGAAAATCGATATTTCTAATAATCCGAAAAGACGTAGGAATTCCAAGATATTCAATTAAATTGTTAGGATGTTGTGAGGAAAATAATAATGGATCAAATAGCTGGTTTTTAGGCGGATTTGCCAAGCTATAAGAATAGATTAAATCAGATTGACTAATCCGTCCCGTTACTTGTAAGTTGTTAGGTATTAACATGGTATAGTTAAGCCATTTCAACCCCCTGATATTCAGTGAGCCCACCAATAAGATAAGAACAGAAACTTCTGGACAAAAGAAATGGGCGTGTCGAAGCGAGGTGAGATCTCCGAAAAAAAGGCAGTTTCTCTTTGGATTCCACACTGGCAGTTTTCTTAATTTTAGAGTCTGAGGTTAATTTAATAATGGATAAAGTTTTTCCAAATTTTACTATGGTTCGGCCGACTCGTCAACTCAGCGACCATGTACTTCGGCGTAGATCTCACTGACTTCGAAAGTGAAGCGATTTTCTACACGTAATTGATTCAGAATCTCACAAGTAATATCTTGCCAGCTTGCTGGAACGTTTCGCGTATTATTTTCTTGTTACCGGCCAGTGTCGCGCAACTTTTTTATTTTTCGAATTCTGCCGCATGCAAATGAATTATCGCCATATATCGGTGGGGCCGTTGTTTATTTTGTAGTTTTAATTGGATTTGGTACGGGCGCGTAATCCTGGTAAATTTTTCATGTACGTCCCGCCCGCCCTCGGTTTACTAACAGTCAATAATTCAATATTTTTATTTGTCCCGAACCGAGCGGATGCCTCGGACGCTTCGCCATGAAAATTTTAACATATTTCCAATTTGGAACGTTTATTTCCTCGGGGGATATTAAAATGGACAAATAAAATCCGCAGGGGTTAGATCCGTTAATTTTGTATAATCATATTAGGACGGCCAGGGTTTAATCATTTTCCCGACAAATTTCCCTCGGCCAACCCTCCTTTTTATCGGAAAATTAATTTGTAGTTATTCGGTTAAATTTGATTTTATCATCATGTATTCGTTAAACAGCTTAAAATCACGTTATTTGCCCCCTCTCAACAAAAATGAATCGGACTTTAATGTAAGAAAAAAAGAAAGGCAACAATATACTAAACTTATGTAGAATTAAGTCAGTCAGTAGCGGATATACTAGACACTATCACTAGAAATCCCAGAATTTCGACAGTACAGTCTTTCCGATCTCAATTGAAGAACCAAGAGGTTGGCAGTATGTACCGGGTTCGGTCGCTGACGCAGCAACTCGGCATTGAAATATTTGAAAAACTTGTTCCCATATTTATTTACCCATATACAGGTCTGGTCGTCCAGTGGAATAATGAGCGCGCGGGCAAACGCGGCACAAACACAGCCGTATTGGCCCACCTAGCCATAAATTCAGTTGTCAACAAATAGTCTAGCAGTGCAGTGCAGCAATGTGGAATTTGGTGTGATTAAGGTAATTTTAATTTATTATAGGCATCTTCTATTCGTATTACAATTGCGAAAGGGAGAAATAAGGGGGATATTTTCTTTACTAATATTATTATGGCATTTTGGAGACCTTTTGAAATGGAACAAATCGAAATTTACCATCAATGTAATAAAATTGTTTGAGGACATAAATAATTAAAATATATACAAATTATTATAATTTCTTACTTTTAGCAGAGAACTTTTTTAGGGATGCCTATGAAACTCATTAAATCTTATTGCTACGCCTTTTTATACATGTTCAACTGACTTCGGAAAGACTATAATGAATAAATTAAATATTGTAATAATTTTTTTGGACTTACCGTCATGCTGTATTTAAAAAAATTATATTTTTAACAAAAAAGTTTTTTTAGTTTTATTAATTATTATTATTTATATTTTAGTTTTAAAAAAATAAGTCGATAAATTGTTGTTTCCGGAATATATCGAAAGATACCTCGTTTCTTTGAAAACAATTACCTTGTTTGTGAAATAAAATTTGACATGATATCTAATCCATAAAAGTCAGTCAGCCTTGGAAACTTAAAAACATAGTACCAGAAAATGTTATCCGAAAAAGTTTCTCAGAGTTGAGTATTCGCATTCGTACATAATTTTAATGTCTACTTTGATGTTTTGCTTTATTTTAGATTTTTCTAAGTAGACGCAGAAAATTAAAAGTTTGCACACAGACTTTATTTTTCACCATTTCCCAATAACACATCGTCATATTCTCCACAGAAATGATTCTTTACTAGTAAAAAAAATTATCCTATCAAAGAAAAATTAACTTTTTTCTCACTTACAATTAGATTTAAGCCGTCATTAGATCTCAAAGACTCGCAAGTGCATTAAATTTTATTAGAAAGTAACCAGTATAAGAATATTGTGAAAATATAAATATATTGAATAATATATTCAATACTTCAATTCACTTTTACGATATGTAAAACGAACTTAATAAAAATAAATCAGAATACATCAAAATAGCTTTGATATTATGCATAATAATTTCTCGAATCGCTTTGGAATCCTTAAAAAGCACCAATATTTTTGTAAAATTATGATAAAGTATATTGAAATGGCTTCAGAAAACATTCGAATGCCAGTAGAAATAAGGAAAAATACATCAAAATAGCGTAGGAAATACCTCTGAAATTTTAAAAAACTTCGAAATACTTAAAAAATTACTAAATATGTGAAAATACATCGCTTCAAAATATCTGGCAGTACTTCGAAATATCTCAAAATCGTACAAAACTATCTAAACAACTTGAAATGCCAAAGTTTATTACGTATACGAGAATTAAAGAGCAATTACATGGGTACCAAAGGTCATTGACCCCAGATGCTAAAAGTAATTGACCTCGCATGCCAAAAAACTATTGATCCTGGGCGCCGAGGGTCATTGACCCCGGGTACCAAAGGCCATTGACCACAGGCTACAAAAATAATTGACCCCGGATATCGAAGGTAATTGACCCCGGGCGCAAAGGTAATTGACCCTGGCTATTAAAGGTCATTAACCCCAGGCCTCAAAGGTGATTGACCTAGAAGCAGAAATCATTGACAATGGTCAAAAGTCAATAATCTCAGAAACCAAAGGTCAATGACGCCTAGAATAAAGGTGACTGCAATGATCTTTGACATTTGGTTGTTGATCTTGATTTTTTTTCAAATTTCTCCATTTCAAATATTTCTATATATTTTAAAGTATTTTCCATTTCTCGAAGAGTTGTAATGTATCTCAATGTACATTTTTTAAAAATATTTACACGTTTTTAATATTTTTTTTGAGGTTTTTCGAAGTTTTTAAAATTTTTCGATTCACAAGCACAAATTTTTGTGAAGCATTTACTCATAAATCTTCAGATAAAAAGTTTTTCTTCTTCAGGTCACAATTGTGGATACAAATATGGTCAAGTGTGCTACAATTGTGCAGATTTTTAATGTATTTTTTTCCATGTAGCAACTCGTAAGCTGAACACTCTAGTGTCAAGCAATTCTCGTGGATCCCACTTCCTCAAAGCGCCACCAAAAGTTGACCTAAATTCTTTGGCAAATCGTGTAACTACATCAAATAAATTAGTTTGAATTTTCGACTTTTGCGGGTTGCCTGCACGAGGTAGGGGCTCATATATTTTTCAGTGGGACCTTGGGTCGCCGCGCAGGTCGAGAAATATCGCTCTGTAAAGACGTTAATTTGTTAGGAATGCCTCTAAGGACGCGTAACGGCTTCCTCACCTTGTACCCGTTCAAAGGCTGGTCGGTAATGACCCACCCCGATGAGCCACTTTACCGTAATGAGAATTTGTTGCCCTCTAAATCCCGAATTATTACGAGTAAACAAGGGCCGGAACCGCCCTCATGCCGGTTCAGGGGCGGATCGCGTTAACGCCGTCTCCCCCTGCCGTTCCCTCATCCTTTGAACCACGCTGTTCATTAAAGAAGGCCCTAGAAGTGGGGTCTCGGTCAGTGGGAATAATTTCCCGCAAAAAGTTAAGTCAACAAAACTATTTTATTAATTTGGGGACATCCTGTATATTGCTCCGTACAAGCTGGGCTAAATCCATGTCTTGACTTTTGTCCGTATGCCCTATAACTTTTTGATTGTGAATTTTTTCTATTTTTGATGCAAGGTTTCGTATACAGTTTTTTTTTCGTAGAATTCATCTGATATTTTCGCATAACCTGCGGTTGTTCAGTTATAACTCCAACATTTATTTTTATTTTTTGTAAAGAATACCCCATAGACAAAAAAAAAATAAAAATATTTAGTTTAAAGGAATTTAACCGCATTTTCTGTAAAGGATTAAAAGTCTGTTGAATCGCTTGCTATAACTCTTAGCTGGAGTTGTAACCCAAATTGTATGTAAGATTTTAAATTCTTCCACACAAGAAAAGTCGAATGGAGTTAGATCAGGCGATCGTGGTGGTCAGTGAATCTACCCTCGGTCTCCTATTACGAAATTAACCTGTTCTTTATAATTCATCAATGCCAAACTGAACTGAACTGAATTGTTATTTCTACTGTATTGTTCAAACTGGCTAAATATTAACCGATTTATTTTCAGGTAAAAGGAAATCGATACTTCTACAAAAATTCTATGACGAGGCTTCTGAGGAAGTGATGAAAGATCGCCTTGCTCCTCCTCACGTGGAAGATTATTGCACTGAGTACGACGGTAACTACAAGATTCCAGGCTTCCAGGTCGAAGAGGATCCTTATAAGTATCAGGAGGTATGACTTGGTTAAGTAGTTAAGGCGACGGTTACACTATACGCGTTGCTATGCGATTTCATTAGAAAATTTGTGGGGCGCAAAACAAAGACCAATCGACAACTCCATGAATTCATTCTTTGCACACTATGAAAATGCGTGGTGTGATGAAAGCAACAAAGGGCTTCGAAGACCTCCCTAAAAGGACAATATTTAGTATAGTTCATGCTGGATGTGAATATGGTTTTACACGAAACACGAAACTAATTTTTAAGTCAAAAATAACACTGGTAAACACTGTTTTTGTCACACGAACTTTGTGATGATTTTTATTTATTTTGATGTACCCTCATTCAAAAATATTTATTATTTTGTTTCAGTCACATCCAGTTTTTTTGTGACAGTTATATATTTATTTCTGACCTCATTTACGTGTTTTTGTTTGAATAACCTAATTTAGGCTACTGTATAACGATTGCATTTAACTAGCTTACGTTTGTTACATTGTAAATATGCCGCGAAAGTGTTCTAATAACCCGGACAGTTTTTGTTATGTGTGTGGAGAATTAACTTTTATATCTCAGCGTCGGAAATTTACGCCTTTAATTGAAAAGTGCTTTTAGACTATTTTAGTTTTCCTGTGCGCCACCAAGATAAATCCTGGGTTCCACATATATGTTGTGTAACGTGTGTGAGACTCCTATTAGGTTGGGCTAAACAAGAATTTAGACATTTGCCTTTTGGTCTACCAATGATTTGGACGGAACCAAACGATCATGTAAGTGATTGTTATTTTTGTTTGATTCAAACAAAAGGCGTTACAACCAAGTCCAAACACACTGTCCAGTACCCAAACTTGTCATCGGCCAACAGACCAATCCTACATAGTGCCGAACTGCCTGTGCCAAAGCCTCCAAATCAAGCAGAAAGGCAGGATACTGTTCCTAGTCCGGAATTTGTTCTTAGTCAACACGATGAGGTATCTCAAGAGAGTGACCCAAGTTATAAACCGTCAACTTCAAAAGTCACTACACAAAGAAAGTATGGCCTAAGCGTGAATCACTTACTCCAGGGCAGAAGAATGTTAAAAATGAACCTTTAGTGAACCCTTACGACATACTTATACCGTTACATATAAAGCTCCTGATGAAAAATTTTGTAAAAGCTATGCCTAAAGATGGCAGTGGATTCTTATACCTGAAAGAGAAATTCCCCAAACTCAGCGAGGCAAAACTTAAAGAGGGAATATTTGTTGGTCCACAAATACGGCAACTAATGAAGGATACCAACTTTGAAGGAAAGCTGAATGATCAGGAAAAAGTCGCCTGGAAATGTTTTGTGAATGTTGTCCAAAATTTTCTAGGAAACCCTAATGCGGAAAATTACAAAGACTTACTCAATGAGCTTATAATTTCATACATTTGGGATGTAATGTCTTTAAAAATACATATGCTGCACTCTCATCTGGATTTCTTTCCCGAGAATTTGGGTGGTGTGAGTGACGAACAAGGCGGGAGATTTCATCAGGACATTTCCTTAATAGAAAAGCGCTATCAAGGGAAATGGAGTCCAGGAATGCTAGCAGATTACTGTTGGAGACTTAAAAGGGACTTACCAGAAGCCAAACATTCACAAAAATCATAGCTATTTACTGTACATTAAGGAATATTTTTTCTAAGTGTTAGTGAATTTTGTACTTTTTATAAAAATGTGTCTTGATGTCACAAAGAAACCTGATATGTCAATTTTTTTCCATTGATATATTATTGTTTGGTGGCCATAGTACATTCAAAATTTGGTATAAGTTTTCGTGTGACAAAAAAAAGTTTAAATTTTGTTGACCAGTGTAATTAAAGTAAACTAAAATTTTCAGTACAAACTTTTCTATCTATACTGTTTCGATAGTTTCGACTAGGGATGCAATTTTGTTTATCATTTCAGTAAAAAATACTACTTTATTCCTGGAAAACTCAAATACTAACAGAACTTTTGCTACAAATAAGATAAACTTCTGCTTGCCCCATAGAAAGAAATATTTCTCCGGTGAGTTTCTGAACATCTGAGGCGCCCGGTATGTAATACATGTTTGGTTGAAATTTATGCTTTTGAGTTGCGAAAGTTGGCTCCGAATTTCTGGAGCGGGACATATCTGCATTTAATTACAGTAAGGAGGAAATTAATTTGCGTTAAGGCATAACTTTTAAGTTATGATACACGTCAGGACAATAAGCTGCTCATCGATCCCCGTGCTTGTTGTCAGACGTAATTAAAATTCTCTCGAATTTATCCCGTGTTTCGCTTTCAGCATCTTTCGCCTACTTTGATTGATATTAATTTTGTTAACAGGCTTGTAGGCGAGGTATTTTGAAGATTCCCTCTCCCCTTCTATTCGACGTTCTAGAGCGGACCACGTCTAAAAGAGAAATCAAAAGACCGCTTCGGGAGCAGATTACTAAAAAAAATATCAATTTTCTTAATGAAAGACACTAGACGTATTTTCTCGCGTATTAGGGAATTAATATGTTTTTCTAACCCTTCGCGCTATTCGGTTCGCTTCCCACGCAATACCTCAGACTTTAGATATTATAATTCGCCCCCAAATCTTATTACAGTATAATTTTGTTAAGTGTGAATCTCACATGCATCCCAAATTATGCAAAGTACCCGGGGGGTTCGGCAGCCGTACATAATTTGGGATTATTTTGTTCCGTAAATTTAAGCTTATTACCATTAAGTCTCGTGCGGCGTGGGGTTAAGAACCATAGGCGTCTGGCGCTTTATGTTGCGCGGCAACTAGTAACGCGAAAACTTAATGAATCTGCTGATTCGATTATTTCCCTTGGGCGATTAACGACGTACATGTTCATTTGAACTCTGCCGATGATGTATCGTGATCACGTAATTATGAAGACAAACACATGAGGGGTATAGATGAAAAAATCACATTATCCACTTTTTCAAATTTTTCAGGAAGAAGGAATAACTGATTTCTCACTTTTTAAGTGACTTTAGGCTCTGAATATTTTTTTGGTATTGTATTAGAACTTTAACTTTGGTTCTTAATTGGTGAAATGACAGCACAACAATATTTGACTCCAAGAAAGTGAATTAAAGTTTGGATAATGTGAGTTTTGATACAACTTTTTGGATAATGGTAGTTTTGCTCCAAATTATTCTACATAATATTATTTTTTACACCAAAATTCATGAAGTTTAAGGAACTTTGAAACAAACTCAATATCAATAAAACTTTTATGTAATATGGTAGTTCATAATCAAAATAAAAAGCTGCACGAAATACTTAGAATACGGTTTTATTATCAGTGAAAGTGAAATATTTTTATAATGAATCTAAAATTGCAAAGTACAAAAAATGTTGACAGTAAAACGTTCTAATATCCGATATTTAAATATGAAACTTCAGAACTAAACTTATCTTACTTATAATCAGAAACTCATAGAAAACACGGAACCAACCATCTAGCAAAGCAAAACAATACGAGAAACAAAACTCACATTCTCCTTAGGCAGTCGGCCATATTTGTTTATCGCTTTAAGCTTTTTCATTGCTGGATATATGGATAATGTGAGTTTTGACAACTTCAGATCGCAGGAGAATGTGACTTTTGAAACAATTCACAGATTTCACAATTTAAAAATAAATACGAAAATGTGGTACAACCACTTCTAAATTTTAAAATGGTGTAGTTCAACACGATGAACAAGATAGCGCCACTAACTCTATTTCGAAAAATTATGGATAATGTGAGTTTTGCATCTATACTCCTCAATTATGTCATAATACACAGGTGTGTAAGGAGCTTCCACTGTTAGTCCAACCAAATTACACTTGGAAAAAAAAATTGTTACCTGCACACTGGATAAGTGGAAATGGTGAAAAGGCTTATAATAAACCTACAAAAAATAAATGCGTGAGCAGGGGTGGCGGAGGGTTGATTTGGGGGGTTGAAAAGTTGTGAAAATTGTGTCATTGGGATTTCTGGCGAAAGTTGACGTCAAACAAAAAACTATCTAATATAAAAGTTGTAGATCATGCTAAAATCTACAACTTTTGTAGAGGTCACTTTTTAAGATAACCTTAAAATTTCCGAGAAAATTGTGAATAACGGTTTTTTTTCTTATTTTTCGTTTTTTATCTCATTTCCGCAAAAATAATTTAATTTTGACGAAACTTGGTGAAAGTATATCTCTCTGTGTCTTAAATAACAAATTTTTTAAATAAAAAAAATCAAGAAGTTTCCGAGATATTCATTTTTTCCGGTTTGAAACACTTTATTTTCAAAGAAAAATTCTACTTAGAAAACTCATCGTACAGAGTTCTACCGGTGATATTTTTTTTCGTTTTGACATACCTATACTTATTGGTGAAATAAAAAAATCTGTAATAACAGTTAAAAACATGCTCAAAATGCAAAAAAAAAAAAATAAAAAATGACTTGCAACAATGAATTTTTCAGTAATTGTTGATAATTTGTTTAAATTTAAAAAAATCAAAAACTGATTACACCATTCAATTCTACGGCAAAAATATAAAAAAAAACTGTCTCATTGTTCGACCCAAAATTTTATTTTTGCACAGTATTGCTATAAGCATCTAAAGTCGAATTACAAATCTACAAATGATAAATTATCTCTGGATGATTTGAGATTTCAGCAATACAAAATATTAACTGCAAAGTCTACTGTTGACGCGAAACCCAAAAACCCGAAATTTTGCAAAATTGTTTTATTTTTTTTCTGGCTTTATTTGAAAACGAATTTTAAAATAAATTAATTTAATATTTAATAAAAAAATAATACGAATTTATGAATTGTTGTATTATTTTTAATTAGTATTGCTAATAGTAGTAAAAAAAATGTGTTGGATATTTAGTGCGGTATTGACTTTTATACTGTTATGACTTTATCCAATAGATATTTTGGAAGAGTTCAGAGCCGTACTCAGGAAAAATTTTAAATGATAGCTAAAACAAGCAAAAAACTTTTTAAGCCTTTACAATAGTAATATCATCTAATTCAGAATTAAAAATTATTTTAGATTTTGTCATAAAAATAGCAGCGACGTATTAAAAAAAATTAACCTGATGATGGGCCCTCGAAGACGAAACGTCGGATTGCAAAAATATTGACGCCATTGTATAGAGCGAAAAAAGTGGCATTGTAAATATGCAATTTTGTTTTAAAATTCGTTTTCAAATAAAGCGAGAGAAAAATTAAACAATTTTGCAAAATATCCGGATATCTCCGGAACTACCCGGAATTTTAAAACTTTCTAAACGGCAAATTGTTAGGTATAAAAAAAACTTTTTTCTACAGAAAAAAAAATATTTATTTTATTGATTCATTATTCGACTTATGTTTATAACAATACTGTACATAAATAAAGTTTTGGGTCAAACAATGAGACAGTTTTTTTTGTATCTTTTCCGTACAATTGAATGGTGTGTTTTTGATTTTTTTTAATTTAAACAAATTATCAACAATTACTGAAAAATCCATTGTTACAAGTAGTTTTTTATTATTTTTGCATTTTTGAGCATGATTTTGAACCATGATTACAGATTTTTTTATTCCACCAAAAAGTATATGTCAAAACGAAAAAAAATTATCACTGGCAGAACTCTGTACGAGGATTTTTGTAAGTAGGATTTTTCTTTGAAAAAAAGTGCTTCAAACCGGAAAAAATGAATATCTCAGAAACTTCTCGATTTTTTATCTAAAAAAAATTGCGGTTATTTAAGACACAGAAAGACATACTTTCACCAAGTTTCGTCAAAATTAAATTATTTTTACGAAGAGAAATAAAAAACGAAAAATCTGAAAAAACCGGTTTTTCTAATTTTTCTCGGAAATTTTGAGGTTATGTTAAAAAGTGACCTCTACAAAAGTTGTAGATTTTTGCATGATTTACAACTTTTGTATTGGATACGTTTTTATTTGACGTCAACTTTTGCCAGAAATTCCAATGATACAATTTTTCACAACTTTTCAACCCCCCAAATCAACCCTCCGTCACGCATTTATTTTTTTTTCGTTTATTATAAGCCCCTTTACCATTTCCACTTATGAAAGTCCAGTTAACAATTTTCTCTTTATTCCCCTATAAATGAGTTATTTCAATTAGTCTATGTGTGTTGTTCGAAATATTTTAACAGTACTTGTCGTCTTTCACCATTTTTATTTTCCTGTCGTGGATTACCTCTAGTCTCCTGCTCTCCGACAAAGAGACAAACGGGATTTTTCGGACTACTCTCTCATCACATCAACCTTTATTTTGTTGCCTTCTTCCACTCTGGTACATCTTCAGGATGGCATGAATTTCCGGAAGCCTTCCGGTACTAGTTACTGAATTGCAAAGTACCAAAGTCGACGTTCGGTCCAGTGCCTTGATGGGTCCGCAGAGGTCCCATAGCGAAGGTTGGACGATCGGCCTCTTTGAATTTTGCCCTTCTTTGGTCGCCTGGAAAGGATGATGGACTTACAGTCCGACGTGGTATGTGGTTTTGTCTGAGGTGAAAATTTTCTGGGTGTCTACTTTGGCTTTCGGCTTTCACTCCACTTTCCATTTCGAGCTTCGAAGCCGTGCACAGTCTATGTGGCCAATTCAAAAGAGTTGACTTTTATACATTTGTGGGTACACATTCCGCAAGTGAGCCATTTTTAAGTATTACTTGAAGAGCGCCGCCGGACGCACCAACCTTCCAGGAAGGGTCTACGGCGGGCTGGCGCCGGCGACCAGATGCTTACTCATATACCTACGACCGACTCCACACACAGGGACTCTCCAACGAACACTCACTCCGTCAACACGTCTTTTTCTATACAACTTAGTTTTCAATAAATACTTTATTATTACCGTTGAGAGAGCGTTTTATTCTTGCTGTACGGCGAAAGCAACCCCCACATTGACAATGAACAATGTAATTTTTTATGAAAGGCTTCCTTTTCCACTATTTTGTAGATATAAATAAATCTTTGGCTACTAGATTGATATTGTTGTTGGTGCACTAACATACATTCTTCTCTACTGAGTACAATCTAGTGCAGATGAAAGAAATATTTGTTGTTGCCATTTCCAGTGAAGATTTCCTAAGGTAAGTTTTTATCAGTCGGCTATTTTTTTACTGAGACCCAACTTTTAAGCACACTAGATAATTTATAATTTCATCTATCTCAGCAAATCTGATTTTTTGCCAAAAGTCTTACTTGTTCATAAATTAGCCGCAACAAATTGAATAAAAATCAGGACTGCATAATCCACCACCCAAATTAATTATATTCTTGGAGTAGTTCTATTGAGTCTCGAGCTATTTTTTGTCTGGCCTTTATCCGAGGCGGTCCTGATTAATCGCTTTACATGCACTACCCGCCTGATGCATTACGGGTACGATTTCTTAACGGTGCAACGCCATTAATAAGGGCCCGCTTCGGGAACGTACCTCTATTAGCGCTGGAGAATTATGAAAGCAGCTGCGACTAGCTACAATTATGTAAATACGCTGCTCCGACGGCGACGCCTGCATACAGGAAGTAATCACTTCGGAATCGCCACCGGCGGAAAAATTATCGCCCGGAAGCTCGGGATGGCGCGCCTTCCTGGAAACTGTCTTACGGGTGGCCTAGTTTCACAGACGTGGGATGTAAATGTAGGCCAATTTTTCGCAATACAATTTTAACAATTCACCATATCACCAGCCATGTAAATCGCTATATTTACTAAAAATGTTACTTAAATACATTTAAACGATGCTTAACAGAAAAACACCGCTCGCGAACATAACAAATCAATCGGACAATCGATAAACAATGAGCGAACGTAGAGTACTTCGGGTATATGTGGCTCTTAACAGAACCGGATTCAGATATGATTATGTCCACACAAAATATGTCACAACACAATAATGCTACCTCTGAAAATACTGCTCAAACAAAAAAAAATATTAGGACAAAAGTTGCAGGGTTTTGAGTGAGCAATCCAACGGTTACCTTGCCCATGACCTTGAAGGTCATTTAGAAGTCAAGTTGAAAATTTTAAATGGAACCATATATTTTTGACCCCGGAAATGGAAAAAATTGAAATTTTTACGTTTGGATATGACCATGGCCTTCAAGGTCGTTTACAGGTCAAATCGACTTTTAATAAATGACCCGATATTCTTGATTGCGGAAATTGAGTGAGCGTAAAATAAAAAAAATGACCTATATCACGTCTTTGACCATGTTCCATTTACAAATTTCATCTTGACCTCTAAATGACCTTCAAGATCATGGTCAAGGTCTCTGAATACTTCTCTAAGTTTTCGAGGACTGTCAACTAATAGACAACCGTCTCAAAAAGTAAGAAATTAAAGTGTAGCGGAAGTTGTTACATTTAAATTTTCTTGTCTCTAAATTTAAAGACGGATTTTGATCAAAATTGGTGCAGGGTCAGATTTTTTCACAATGTTTTCGACTGCTCTGTCTTTATGAATTTCTGATGTGTCCAAAATAGTTTGGTTTTGTGACAATCAAAGAAACTAGATTAGATTTCTGGAATGAAATCCGGTCAACATAGGACCAAAAATGTCAGTGATAACACAGGGAACGAATCCGATCAGTTTTGCTTTAATTAAATTTATCAACCAAATAAAAAATGGAGATAGTCTTGCAATTAATTCTTATTGAATGTTCCATCTGTACGAATAATTTGTTGAGATTTTGCATTGCCTGTGTAACCGTCGACTAGCATCTTTATACAGGGAGATTCACAAACGGTGACCAAAAATGAAGCCTCATATTCTTTGGTGAATTTTAAGGGGAGTTTTTCCTAGAAAGTTTTTATACCTTTAGCTAATACTATACGAAACATCGCCTTAATGTTAAAAATTTTGTCACCGCCGTTCTTGGTGGTGAAAATTCGAAATATTTTGAATTGTTCAAATTTCGTGGCTGAAAACATTCATCGGTATTGTATTTTTGAAACCGAGAAAGTTGCACGAAACTAAATTTGTACAGGACATAGCTAATACGATGCGAAACATCGCCTTAATTTTAAAAATGTTGTCACCGCCGTTCTTGGTGGTGAAAATTCGAAATATTTGGAACATGTAAATTTTAGGAAAGGGCCTCAGATTTTGGATAATGTTTACATAAATACATGTGCCCCATTTCGAATTATTTCACTTACTAGCTTTTAAATTATTTAAAAAAATTAAAAATATTTTTTTTANATCAGTTTTGCTTTAATTAAATTTATCAACCAAATAAAAAATGGAGATAGTCTTGCAATTAATTCTTATTGAATGTTCCATCTGTACGAATAATTTGTTGAGATTTTGCATTGCCTGTGTAACCGTCGACTAGCATCTTTATACAGGGAGATTCATAAACGGTGACCAAAATGTAACCTCATATTCTTTGGTGAATTTTAAGGGGAGTTTTTCCTATAAAGTTTCTATACCTTTAGCTAATACAATACGTAACATCGCCTTAATGTTAAAAATTTTGTCACCGCCGTTCTTGGTGGTGAAAATTCGAAATATTTTGAATTATTCAAATTTCGTGGCTGAAAACATTCATCGGTATTGTATTTTTGAAACCGAGAGAGTTGCTCAAAACTAAATTTGTACAGGACATAGCTAATACGATGTGAAACATCGCCTTAATGTTAAAAGTGTTGTCACTGCCGTTCTTGGTGGTGAAAATTCGAAATATTTAGAATTATTCAAATTTCGTGGCTAAAAACATACATACGTATAGTGCTTTTGAAACCGAGGGAGTTGCACGAAACTAAATTTGTATAGGACATAGCTAATACAATGCGAACCTGTATAATTGCCACAATCAGAAAAATAATTAAGTCCCAATTTAAATTTCTTTTTTATTAATATTTATTTTTGTAGTTAAAATATTTTTAATTATACATACTTTAAATTATCGGTTTACTACTAATTGTTCGGTTTAACAGTGGTGGAAATAGAGAAACAATTTATTCTATGCAGGTTCTGTGTCATTGTATTTCTTAAAAATGTTTTATCTTCTTTTTAATGTTAAAAATCAACGCTCACTTTCGACTGTTGTCATAGGGAGTGTAGACAGTATATTCAGGAAGTTTCACACTTTTAGAAAAAGTTCAACAACGGCAAATGAAAGTGCTATGTGACAATTTATCCCCCAGATCTAAATCTAAGTGAATTTCCAATCTAAGTTATCTTAAGGCCGGGTTATACGCGGACATACAATACAACTCACATGTTGGGACGACCCGTAGCCGCGTGTAATTGTAATTTGATAATTTCCGGTGCTTCTTGGGCTCCTGATTCATGGCCCCCTATTTTAATTCATATTTTATCGCGCCGGGGCACTCGGACCCGGGCGTATTTATTTAAATTTTGAACAAACTCGCGCGCCCAAAGAAAATATTAATAAAGGATAACTGATCTCGCGTACTTCGGATTTAATTCCCCACGCAGGGCCGTTATAAATATGGGGTCTGGATATGAATGGTCGGCCGTGTTTTAATAACGAGCCCACCTCGACCCCGGCGCTCGGGTTACCGCCAACAACGCGGCGGCGAGGGGCGGGGAAGGGGGGCCGTTTCTTTGTCGGGGGGATGAATGGGGCTGTTCACCCGACAGGGGTACCTCTCTGGGAAAGTAGATAGTTGCGCCGACGGATGAACTTGGGTCAGGTGAAAGTGAAATTATGTTTGCACAGGTGCACAGGTAAGGATGCGCGTGTTCATATGTTGGGCGAATCTTAAATGTATACTTATATTTTACATCTAACACCTCAATCTGCAGGCTTCTGATACAGTGTAAGATTTTGAATGGCGCTATTTTTCAAAATTTGGCCCCGAAAAAAATCGTACCAGAGTAGGGTTTGCAGTTGTAGTTTCCAATACTTGTAATTAAACAAATATTTGACCTTCATTTGTTTTTTACTTATTATGTTAATGGCGTAATAGTATAAAATTAAATCATGGGATAGCGGGAACAAAGTCTAGGAATGGACTGAAATAAAAACCGAGAGAGTGAGCTGAGTACGATTCTGTTAAGAGCCGCGCCTTCCGAACTCTGGGTTGGGCAATCAGCAGCGAGCAGAGGTGGGCGGTGGTTCTCAAAATGTATACAGGGCGTCAAAAGTATGGAAACCTCCAAAAATCTCGACTGGAAAGCATTTTTGGGATAAATGGTGAGGACAAATGTCTCTGCATTTTTCACGGCGCATCCGATGGTGACCTTGACCTTGAGTTCAAGGTAAAGGTTCAAGGTCATATCAATATCAAGGTTTCTTTAAATGACGACCCTCCTTTTCGACACGGGAAATGGAAAAAGCAGAAAATTCTGCTTCTGAATATGACATTGACTGTGGCCTCAAGGTCAGTTCAAGGTCAAATGTTGATTTTTACTATAATTTTTTATTTTTTACTATGGAATCAGAGAGACAGTCTTTGAGTAGATACCTGATGGTACTCTTTAGTGACCTTAATCTTGAGATCACTAAAAAATTGTGAGTCCCTTGTATTCCATCGTCGAAAATAAAACATGACAGCCGCAATAATCACTTGATCTCTACCTGACCTTGACCATTGACCTTAAGGTCACGTTTAACAGGTTGAATTCTACGCTCTCTTTTTAGCGTCGAAATAAGGGGTCGCTACTCCATAAACCTATATGACCTTGACATGTTCTTTCGACCTTGATTTCAAGATCAAGGTCACTAAGGAGTACCATCGGTTATCTACAAAAAGACTGTCACTCCCTCTGATTCCATAGTTAAAAATAAAAAAATACGGTAAAAATCAACATTTGACCTTGAACCTACTTTGACTATTGACCTTGAGGTCACGATCAATGTCATATGCGGTTGCAGTATTTCTGCTCTTTTCATTTCCGGGGTCGAAAAGGAGGGTTGCCATTTAAAAAAACTGACTTGATCTTGATACGACCTTGAACGTTGACCTTGAACTCAATCAAGGTTACCATGCGCCGTGAAAAATGCTAAGACGTTTGTCCTCACCATTTATCCCAAGAATGCTTTCCAGATGAGATATTTGGTGGTTTCCATACCTATGGACATATTAAAAAAATATCTCCCTAGACATTCGTAATTTTGAAAAATGGCTTTCTTTATAAATCGCGAACTAACTAGATTATCCAAACCGTTCCCTATTCGAAACCTTTTTATCGTCGTAAGTAGCTCGTTTTAATCGACCTGATAGATATAAAGACGCGGTTAAGAATGCGGTCCGGATCGGAGGAAGTTTGATAAAGTTATTAAAGTAATTAATACTTTGTAAGTGTTGAAAGCAAACTAATTACTGCGCGTTACTTGAAGTCGATGTACGCCGGCCGCAGAGAGTTCGTATAACACGCTTAATTAAATGGTCCTGGCAAAAAGTATCGAGAGTAGGAAAGCGAGAAACAACGGCGTAACCATTACCGCTTGGTTGCTTAATGGTACGTTTAAACTTGCGCTTGTAAAATGATTTTCATTGAATTAGCTACGGTTGATTTGTAATCTATAGCTCCTGTCTATTTGAGAGTTTCCACCTTTCAATGTAAATTGTAAGTTGTAAGCTCTACGCTGTTACAAGTATCCATGTCACATATTGAGTAATCAAGGAAGTTAGACATGTGTTATTTTTATTGGTGGTTAGTATTTTGTCACAATGCTGTATTATCGTTATTGTTATTTGTACACGGTGAATGTAGACAAAACGTTGCGGGCGCAGAACAAATGTACGCTAATCGTTTGTTTCAACTTCGCCTTGCACCAATTGCTATAAGACTTGGAATATTGGTTCGAAGAACATTTGAGTTAGTTAAATCTCAAATGGTGACAAGAAATACTTACCGTGTCATGTGAGAATAGGACGTGTCATTCCCTTTCGGCTCCAGCAGTTCTCAATATTTGCGCATTTTTTTGTTAAATAAAGTAATATTTTGTCCTAGTATGAGGTAGGTACGAATTTTATCCAACAAGCTACCTACAGCGCACAAATCTCGCCAAAACTACCAAAACCTAACCGCCCAGACACCGCCAGCACTGCAGGAAAGAATATTCATCACTTTTTCGAATTTTGACACACTCGGAATATTTCGAAACTCGAACTAAAGACCTTATGGCCAACATTATCCCAACAACTCACTGGAGTGGGTCATAATCCAAAGTGACAATTTTCCGATTCTGAGACGGATCTCGTTACAGGACTTATGCGGAGCCAGCGTAGGGGTGTTCGAACGTCTACCTAAGCAGTGTACAGTTCAATAACCAGTCTCGGATCCGGACCAGAACATAAAAAAACGAATATATTTTTTTCGTGTCTTGTGAAAATATGTTAGTTTATCATGTTTTAAGACCCTCCTCAAAAAATCAGCTCAAAAAAAATTTTTTTAGAGGTCGCTCAGGATTTTAAAAAATTTCCAAAATCGTCAAAACCTGATTTGCTTTTTAAAATTTTTTTTCTCCTTATTTTATCAAATCTCGATTCTGAAAATTTTAAATCGATATTTTAATTTCTAAAGGTCACTCATAATTATTTTTAATTTCCAAGTAATGTACCTATGTTTTCGAGCGACCTCTAAGAATAAATATCAACGAAATAATAATTTTTTTATTGAATTTGACGAACAAAAGAATAGAAATAAATCAAGAGACACTTAAATTTAAAAAAAAATTAAAAATTATAATATAATTTTGCCTCGAGAAATTTTTTAAGTGTCTCGTGATTTATTCCTATTCGTTTGTTCATCAAATTCAATAAAAAAAATTATTAGTTCGTTGATATTTATTTTTAGAAAATATTTTAGGTACATTACTTTTAAAGTTAAAATGATTATGAGTGACCTTTAGAAATTAAACTATCGATTTGAAATTTTCAGAATCGAGATTTTTTTCAATCTAGAAAATGATAAAATAACGAGAAAACAAATTAAAAAAAAAGAAAATTAAATTTTTGACGATTTTGTAAATTTTAAAAAATCATGAGCGACTTCTAAATTATTTTTTTTTGAGCTCATTTTTTGAGGGAGCTCTTAAAACATGATAAACTAACATATTTTCACAAGAGACACGAAAAAAAATATTCGTTTTTTTTTGGGCCACCCTAATGCAGATGTTACATTTCATTAATTAAAAATTTTTACGAAAATTTCAATATATCGTACAAATTTAAAAAAAATCAAAAATCGCGTTAAATTTCTCCAAAAAAATATTAAAAAGCTCCCATAGTTCATAAAGCACTGTCCTAATCTGATGTGAAGGTCCTAAGGGATTCTATCTCGGTGGTAACGTACTAGCTCATAAAGATTTCACACACAAGCTACTTAAGCTTCCATACACAAGCCCTCCAAGGAGGCAACATACTCGTAAACTCAACAACTAACTCGTAAAGCTTCCATACAAGCTCCTAAAGCTTCCATACGGGCATTCTAGGGAGGCCACACGCACATAAACTTTAGTACTCCACTATATTAATTATCTGTTTCTACAATGGTGATGGGCTTCCGTCGTCGGTCAGGAGGAAATACACCTCCCGTCTGATGCTGACGCTGTCTGCCGCTAAGAGGAAGTTCCTGTGCCAACGGTGCCACCACGGACAGACTAATTCGAGCAATAAAGTGGTCTAGCGCCCTGACAATACTATTAATTGCTAGATCACGTGATTTAATGAGAGACCACTGCTTCACAGTAATCCAATTCATGCTGCATCAGATACGTGGCGAGATAGTACGGGTGATGAAGCTTAAAATCTTCAATATCGCGTTTATCCAGTTTGTTAGAAGTTTGACTGTCATAATAGTCCAGTCCGTATCTGTTTCTGGATGGATGTTTTATATGTATAATAACGCTACTTTTTATTGGATATAGTTCTAAATATTCTGTAAAATGATAATTGCGATATGCGCCTGCTGCAAAAGTTGTGGATAATTGTTAGCGCAAGAAAATGTAAAAAAAAATAAAAAGGCGCATTTTTCTCCCTTCTTTCATGTATAACTCGAAGAATATTGAAATTAGAGAAAATAGTCGAAGGAAAAAAAGTTTCGTTTTGTGATTCTTTTCACAATAAAAGCGGTCCGAAATTTTTATGTGCATTATTGTTGCTACAATACAGTATAGACCGAAAAAAAAAAATTCGTGACAAAAGATGTTCCTCTCATGAAATGAATTCGGACCCTGACGTTAGAGCAGTAATATAAAATGTATGGTTTTGAGTATTTCATGATATGGTAGTATTGCAGAAATGTTTTCATCGAAATCGGCCGGGTAGATTTCGCACAATTCAATTTTTAATTAAGAAAATACAGAATTATACTTATTTTTCAATTCTCTCTCACGCGAGTGAATTATGCTGCTCCGCTCGCATAGTCCCTCCACTCCTCACTCTTTGACTATCTGCTCGATTCCTGTGAAATGTATCAATCTTTTTTGCATCAGAACAGTTAAAATACATTTCCGATTTAAACAAATTTTCATAGTTATAAAGTCTTTGCTTCATACAATCAAAATGACTTTTGATTGTTATTGTTCAGTACATTGTTTTGCCGTAAACTCACTTCAACTTTGAGCTTTCATATCTCGATGACGATTCATCGTATCCACAAGATCAAAAGTGGATTTTTTTCGCCAATCCCTCTTTTAATTGATCCTATAATTACATTTGAAGAATACGCAAATACGGTAGCTCCAGCTCAAAATGTTTAGGTATAAGTATTTTTTCGAAGAAATTTTGAAAAAATTCTAATGGTTGTTAAAATGGATAAAATCGTAAATTTTTAAATGGGGATTGTTAGTTGAGACTCCAAAGAGTATGTATAACAATGTGGAGCTCAAAATAATCATTAGTTTTACCGTGAGAGAGAATTGAAAAATAAGTGTAATTCTGTATTTTCTTAATTAACAATTGAATTGTGTGAAACCTACCCTGCCGATTTTGATGAAAAAATTTCTGCAATACTGCCATACCATGAAGTACTCAGAACCATACTTTCTATATGGCTGTTCTAAAGTAACGGACCGAAATAAATTAATGAAAAACACATCTTTTTTTCGGTCTGTTGCAGCAACAATAATGCACAAAGTTTTGGAGCACTTTTATTTTAAAGATAATCTTATAACGAAATTTTTTTTTCTTTGACTATTTTCTCTAATGTCAATATTCTCCAAGTTATACATGAAAAATGGGAGAAAAATGCGCCTTTTTTATTTTTTTTTACATTTTCTTGCGCTAACAATTAGGCACAACTTTTTCAGCGGGCGCATATCGCAATTGTCATTTTACTTAATACAGTACAATCTCACTAATCCGGCACCATTAAAAACCTAAGAGTGCCGAAGTACTGGAAAATTCGGATTAATGGAAAATGTATATGTAAACAGTATAAAATTAAAAAACGTTACATTTAATTGTTTATTAACAAAGAGATTGGTACATAGATACATACATATTACAGTTGTGTACGCATATATATGTATATTGTAATGTTTTTATGTTTCTGTAAAATAATTTTTCAACTAAACTATAACTGTAAAAACTGTATTCTTCAAGAATAGTAAACAAACGCGGAAAAAATAACGCTGGATTACTGGACGTGCCGGTGTAGTGAAGTGGCGGATTATAGAGATTATACTGTATTTAGAACTATTTTCAACAAAAATTAGCGTTACTTTATGAAACATCCATTCAATCTACTTTTAAAACAGATACCGACTAGACTATAATGAGTTAATCTAGATTGTTCATCAATTGATACTGACCAATTTCTAATTTCAAGTTCTTAGAATAATGTTACATTCATGATAATTAAGCTTGTGATAGTTAGTTTCACCCAATTCCATTTATATTTAAATAAACCAACTACTCCCCTCAACCACCACGAAGTTACTAAACTTTAGACTGTGTTACTCGAGATGCAGCTATTTGACCGGCTTTTGACGGCATCGCACAATATGACAACAACGCGACTGAATAACAGTGTTTGTTGTTAGCAAATCCTACAATTTTTTGCTCACTTATCATTAATCTATGTTGTGCTGAAGTAATGGCAATCTTTCTTCGAACATGTCAGATTGTGTCTTATTTAAGACAATTTTTTTGTTCATTAATATATCTGCCTAAGTTCAAGTTGATTTTATTTTTTGGTAACATGAATAATGATTCAAGCAAATATTTTATATCTTGAGAGAAAGAAGCGTAAATTTTGCTCCGCTCATATCTAAGAGCTTTAGATTTTATTCCATAATTTAAGACTTTTTTCATTGCAAGCTCCTCAAGGAAATTGATCGAGAATCTAAAAAATCCCCCCAAAACGTAATTTATATGTTGACCTATATAAAGACGCGACAAAGAGAGCGTATTACATTTTCATTTTTCTCCCAGAAAACGCGAGGAAGAAAAAAATCCCCGTCTCCCCGTCGCGTGTTCCCTCTCCCTCCCCGCCCCGTGCCACCCGTTAGGGGGAAATATAAAACGAAATTAAATATTAAATCCACACACACACTTAGGCCATATCCCGAAGTTACCCGAGGGTGTGGTCGCCCTCTCCCGGACCTGAGGATCCTTTTCATTTCATGAAGTAATAATGCGAAATTAATTGATATGAATGGACGATCGGCCGTCGCCGCAGCGGAAACCGCGGGACGCTCCGGGATAACAGATTCGAGGTGGGAAACCGTTTCCGTACAGGGCGGAACCATAAAATTTTATGTCCAAAGTGAGGAATTTTCTTTACTCGAAAATCCCACTTCTGATGGAGATTTAAGCCCCACTTCTGATCTGATGTTTTACCCCTTTATTAGTGTGAAACGATATTCGTTAATGAACAATTTTTCTTATACTGTATGTAACAACGATATCGTTACGAAATATTATCGTTATCAAACTACTCAAAAGACCCGTCTGGAGCAGCCATTGCAACAGTCATTGGATAATAAATGTCAAATTTACTAATTAATGTGTCGTTGAATTTTAATTTGACACTATAGAGGACGTACGAAGAAAGTAAAATATAATTTACAAGTATAATTCATATCTTACAGCAATGAAAATAGATTACGATAATCTTAGGTTCCCAAGTGATGTGTTTAGAAGATCATATAAATTCTCTACAGAACTAGCTAGGTTTTTTCTTACAATTCAGTACTTCTTTAGAAGGTAGCATTAGATCCACCAAAATA
Source organism: Anoplophora glabripennis (assembly GCF_000390285.2). Lineage (NCBI taxonomy): Eukaryota > Metazoa > Arthropoda > Insecta > Coleoptera > Cerambycidae > Anoplophora > Anoplophora glabripennis. Next base: position 1,265,837 of record NW_019416226.1, on the reverse strand, counting down.
CCAAAAGGTGTAAGATTTTTAGCTTCTACGCACGAGAGAACCATCTCGTCTGTAGGAACAGCTTAATGTCCCAACCGGCTATAAACAAGTGCATTAGGACTGGAAACAAAGCAATAGTTGATGATTTTCTTGGAAGAACTATTACATTTCCATTTACATTGAATGAAATTTTACACATTTCTATTCTAGTCGTGGTATTTGGTGGAATTGTATTTTTCAATGGAAAGAATGAAGAGTAAATTTGTGTTAGATACACAGGAAGAGTAATAATTCAATACTTTGGATGTAAACAACATTTATAGCTATCTAAAAAGTCGACGTCGAAATGGACAAAGAAGTCCTTGGTTGGCTACTGATTTTGGTTGTCTCCTGCAGCCCTTCTTGTTGATCCCTTGTTTCAACGCAGATGAAGGTCTAGCACCAGAGCATTAATATTTGTCCAGAAACTGCATAGAACGTTGTATTGGAAAATAATTGAATGTTCGTTGTTTAAAATGCATAAATGTCAAAAAATACTTGTCTTACTCAATACGAACGTCAAACGTATAACTTTTGTGCTTACAAAATGTTTTCCCATTCAGAAAAAGTTGATATGTTGCTAATTTACGACGAGTCACAAAAAAATTCAAGAAGAGCTGTGGAGTTATATCGAGAAAGGTAAGTATACAGAGTGCCTCATTCCTGATCATAGAACCTTTACAAGATTGGAGGCGACCTTGCGACGAAATGAAGATGCATTTTCTGTTCGGAAAAATCAAATAATTGACCGAAGGGTAAGAAACAATGTTAATACAGCTAGACTGTATTAACAAAATTTTCGTACAAAATCCACGGAATTCTATACGGCAGGCTAGCCAGGAATTGAATGTGGATAAATCAGCCGTTCAACGAATTTTGAAAACCAATGGGTATCATGACTACAAACACAATTTGGAGTATTTGCCTGAGCGTCAGATTGAAAACCGACTTAATTGTATAGCTTAAATTGTAGTAAATGTAGAAACTGTTGATCAGAACCTTTTTCGGCACGTTCTTTGGACGAACGAATGTCGGTTTGTCAGTAATGGTTTGCCAAACAGGTGCAACTAACACTACTGGCCCATTGAAAGTCCCCACATTGTAAATCCAGTACAAAACCAAGGCTATTTCGGAGTAAATGTATGGTGCGTCATCATCGGTAAACATTTAATAATGCCTTTTTTATGAGCATACATTGAACAGCGTGAGTTACCCTTCCTACAAGAAGAACTTCCTGCACTTCTGGAGAACGTGTCTTTGTAGCTAAGGAGAAACCTATGGTTTCAGCACCCCACAAGGCCAGGATTGTGCAGCAATATTTAGATAACACTTTCCCAGAAAAATGGATTGGGCTTAATGGACCTATTCAGTGGCCCGGTAAGTCACCAGATCTAACACCCCTCGATTTTTTTATGGGGCGTTTTAAAAAATAAGTTTAAAAAAACACCTTAATCATTTGAAAGAAAAAATCAGAAACGCTTGTAATTAAATTTTTTGTATCCTCACAGAAGGCCCATAGTATCGAGTTTGAGACACCTTGTACATTGCTAAAGTGATTATAAATCCAGCGAAAGTGGCAACTTAAGAAAGTGTTTTTCTCATTTGCGAAATAGGTACCTTACATCAAGCAGCAGCGGTGATTGACTTGGTTATCCCGCCCTAAAAAAAAAAATCTTAAAGTTGCCAGACCAATATGAAACCGGCGCGACTTAAAAAGTGGTGTCTTTCAGCCGCTAATTTGTCAAGTTGAGGCAAAGTATATCATGACGGTAAACAACACCTGGTCTCTTCGCGCTGTAGGCGGGGGATAACTCCAACAACTTTATAGCTACCATTGCTCATTCCGAAGCGCGAACTTTTTGGCGCTTAGCCGGGGGTGCGCCCCCGCCGACCTCCCGCCCCGCCCCGGCAGTCGCCGAAAACAAAACCGAACAAAGAAGACAATGCACGTCAAAAGTTTTCGCAGATTGCGAACGCTTGGGGGGGAAAGTTGAGTTTAAATTCACTGGAGACGTTCGAGGAGAGCATTATGGTATTACGGATCAGGGATGGGGGTGCGTCGGAATTGTACGGGGAACGTATTGTTGCTTCGTTACCCCCTGCGGTCGTTCGATCAACATGTGTGCGGGGGATTCTGGAATGGGATGTTTTCCAACGTTTCAGCTACGTTTAAAAATGGAAATAAAAGGTGCCTTCAAAAATAGGTATTAATAGTGAGGCTATTGGCAATTACATGCATACGAAAGATAGATCTTTTATTGATGTACTTTCAAAATTTCATGACATTTGGACGAATAGAAGCCGAGTTATTGCGTTTGAAGTGAGAGTAAATGTTTTTATAAATCGTCACTCTGAAAAGTAGTTTAAGCGCTCTTAGCCCAGTTACTCAGGGTTTTTACCTCCGAATTCTTTGTAACTGAACCGATTGACGTGAAATTTTGAATGAAAGTGGGGAATGCCCCAAGGAACAAAACTTATACAGGGTGATTCAAAAAACCGCTGACAGACTTCTAAGGTATATAATACATAAAAAATTAAGACGAAAAGTTTTAATAGACATAGGGTCGCAAATGCCTCCTTAACGAGATACAGGGCGTTAAAGTTTCTGTAAAATTAAACATTGTCTGCAATTATTCCAATATGCCTGAACATTTGTATTTCAAATTTGCTATGCGTAGTTAGCACCTTAAGACCAATGTTTGATGTATTGCTCAAAATTTTATGAGCAGCAGTGTTGTAGAGACGGGGTTAACGTGACCCTTTTTAAAAAATATTTTCTGCGCCACTGCTAATTTTGTCAAAAGGGCACTATTTTCGTGTAAAGTGTTCAATTGTCTATCGAATTGGTCTCTTGCTTTTTAAGAGAAACACCTTTGTAGAAAATTTGTAAATCCAATTTTATTTTCATTCATTTTAGTTTCGCATAGTAGGCTTGTGCTATCCAAAATAAAATTAAACATCGCCTGTCACTAATGTCAATGTGTACAAGTGAGTTAAGTAAACTAGATTATAAGCTTCTTTTTGTCATTTTTACGCTTTAATTTTACAGAAACTTTGACGCCCTGTATCTCGTTAAGGGGGCATTTGCTATGTTTATTAAGACTTTTCGTCTTAATTGTTCATGTATCACTTACCCTAGAAGTTTGTCAGCGGTTTTTTGAATCACCCTGTATAGTGCCGAAGTGTACTGTACTGTACTAGGGGTGGGAATTTTTACGCCCAAAATAACCGATCGAGGAGTCAATTTTAAGTAACAAATGTTATATAAAGATTTTTGGATAATCCAATACTTTCCGAGTAATTCGTCATTGAAAATGTTGATTTTTTACTGAAAAAGTGTTTGTTTTCGGACAGTTTTTTGCAAATAACTCTGAAACTAATGGATTTAACGAAAAAGGTGTAATGAACAAAAAGAAAGGTAATAAAAAAACAAACCTAATGGTATAATTTTGTTTTTCTCTAATTGTAATATAAACCGAGTTATGGATTTTTAAACATTATTATATGTTAGCTAAAAACTAAATTGGAACCAGTTAACGTTAAACAACGCCAAAACCATAAATATTACGAAGGCAACTATTTCAACCTTTTTTAAAGTACTTTGAAAAACCTTTAAAATGAGCTTTAAATGTCTTTGGAATCAAAATTAACGGAAATATGATCGAAATAACATGATAGTCTCATTTTTTTTTAAATTAATAAACAAATCAGTGCCTTTGGCGACAGAATTAAAATTAAATGCAATCCATTTACAGATTTCTTCATTTATGTTCTAAGAATATGTTCTGGGTCTTTGGCTCACTTACAAAGCATGATTTCGAAAAAAAACTTAATTTTTGAAAATGTAAATTTTTCAAATTTTTGGAAAAAAATTGATTTTCACGCTGTAACTTAAATATTAAAGGGTGTACGAAAAAAATACAAGAGTAACAAAATTTAGCTTTATTTTTGCTGAAGATTTTACTTTTCTATTATTCGTCTAAAATTAATATTAATCGAGATATCGCCATTTTAAGTTATCATATGTATGAGAGAACCACCCTTTTCGAGCCTTTTAAACCCTTCAAACTTAAAAATGAAGGGCTTAAAAAAGATCAACTCAACTGTTCACGTAGTTCTTACATTTCCCTGCTAAATGAGCTTTTGTGCGATTAAAAATCTTAAAAAGTAAGAAAGTTATCGTCAAAAAAATAAACACGTGTATAGGTGATAATTTTAGGAAAATATATATGTAAGGGGTAATTTTTAAGGGTTGAAAAGTTGCAATCGATAAAAATTTAATTTGTTTAAAACAGTAGTTTACGTCATTACGTCTTGAAAATGTTGTTTCAAGAGATAAAACAATATTGCGAGATATATTCATTATTAGCTACCTATGTAGGTATTTGATAATATAATAAGTATCTATTAAATTACGTTAAACTTTGTTTTGTTGTAAGGAAGTTGTTTTTTATTTACTTTAAATTAATACCTGTCTTGTCCTTATCCTTAAAGCCTTTGTACTATACCTCACACTGATATCAGACACAACTCGCGTACTATACGACGCGTACATTAACCGCGAACTGAAATTATAAGTAGCTTTGAGCCGGCCTCAGTTCTCTCGTAAATAACGTTATTTTAACCACCTCGCGTGGAGGGGGTGCTGTAGCAAATTGTAGACAAGTGAGACGCGTCTGCAAGCAAAGAGATTCTGGCTTCACTATGGTGGGGACTATTGGGGAGTAACAGTATCCAATGTCGCACCGATGGAAACGGCGAGCGGCGAGATATTCAATATTCAAATTATTTTATTTTTGATAAATGTAATAAGAAATTGGAAATTAGTTTACCTAACGATTTATTTAGGTTGATAGTAGAATAGTAGGTATTTAAGTATATGTTGTGTGAGCCAAATTTTATAGTGAACCCCGGCCTCAGTTGCTTCAGACGACTAGCCGATACTGTGGTATAGTTATGTATAGGTATCGTTATTTCACTTGATGAGTGCCTTTTCGCATACTTACATATTGAATGTAAAAACTGTGTTATTTCAAGAACGTTTTATGAGTGTTATTGTACAAAATAAATTAAATATAAAACGGCAGGCTTACAAAACTGTTTAAACCTATTACTGGCAGCAGGCACAATGAATAATTTACATAATTGTGGATTCAAAATCTTTTTTAAGTTATGGGTTTAAGACAATTAATAACAACTTTTTTTGCAAAATTTCCGTGGGTAATAAATTAACGAAAAATAAAAATTAGAAGCACAAGTACAGTTGTATTTAACCGATTTCACTTGTTTTTCTTTCACAATTTTTCATACGATTGCTCTTATCGTCACCTAAAACGTTAAAAACTTATAAGTAACTACATGTTAATAAAGTAAGCAACATTTCACATATTTGAAAAAATTTTATACCAGTAGACTGCAATCCTCCTGCCTCTATTCTATCCTCGCCATCGTTCTTCCTCTATGAATAAAAACAGATCCGTAACAAGATGCAAATCACTTCATTGCATATTAATAATCCGGAAAAAGGAGATTCGCATTATTCCGGCTTTAGTTCAGTTTCGCTCAATTGTTTCGCAACTTGCGACGATAAATAATTCCCGAGGGAATTTTCCAGTGGCGGGGATGTTTCCTTTGAGAAATATTCCACAAAGGATCCTGTTAAAACTAAACGTCACTAATTCGAACAAGTGGGTGTTCAATTATTTTTATAGTTCTGTAATACACAGGAAGGCTTCAACTTCTTATGTTGGTGTAGAAACTGCTCTGCGAGTGTTAAATACAAGGGTAAAAAAAGGGAATGGGGCCAACAAACTGTATAGGAGATACTTGTCGAGGTAGCAGCATGGTAGGATTTTCATCAAACAGCAAACCAAGAAGAACTACTGTCATTGGGTAGCGATTGGTAACGTATAGGTCTTCATAGCGGAGATTGTGATCTAAGGAGCCACATGAACAGAATTGGGGATAATGGAGACTAGAATGTAGATTTTGCAGCATGACAATAGAGTAAAGTTTACTCAGTAAACCCTTCATACCCTGTGTAATTGTGTTAATATCTTTAAAACTCTTTGAAATAATTAATAAAAATAAATAAATAATTAAAATTTAAACACTCTGTATCTCGGAAAAGAAGCATATTTCGACCTACGTTTATATGAACTTTTTTTCACACAATAACTTCGGCAACCACCCTCTAAAATATTTTACACTTATTTATAAACACCCTGTATAAACATATGGTGAGGTTGCATAAGTTGGTTGGTGTCGTGAATATTGAAATGGGTGCCAGATTGAAAATAAAGGATTCAGTAATAAGTCACAACCACAAAATGGATTTTATCGATACTGACGGAGCAATTGAATCAAAAACTTCAGCCAGTTTTGAAGATATTCTATTTCAAATTTGAATTTTATTCTCAGTACTGTCTTCGATATCTCCTCCCATGAAATGGATTTCCATCCCCTTTGTCTTTTGATGTAGTTAATGTCTACCCCAGAATGGTCGCAGGAGAGTTTCTGAAAGAGTGGTTCATATAGTATTTCGGATGTGACAATTTCAAATATTCAGCGATTTCTCTTGGAATGCTTCTTATTTTATTAATATCAACCTTTATTGTACATTTTCTGATATCGTATTTATTTGGGGTAAAACAATAAGCCTAAATCCTTACAAGACTCAAATTGGGATAATACAATATTATCAGTGATATAATTTAATTTATGGATAGATAATTTTCACCAAGACTGTATATCCTTCTAGTTCTCCTTGTAAGTCCCTTCTTCTTATTCTTGTCTCAAGTTATTACAGTCACAAAACTAGTTGTAGATGAACATACATATTTTAAAACCATCTGCATACAGTAATTTACAATAGCTGATTACTTCGTTATTATCATTAATGAACAAAACCAAGATTAATGGGCAAAGTGTAGACCCTTGAGGTACTCCAGAACATATTGCATTATGTTGTAGGACTTAATAAAACCAATGAAGTCATTACGGAAATCAAAGTTTGTCAGTTTAAATAACTCCTTCTAGCAAGAGAAACGTCTCTGAAATCATAGAACTTCCAAATGAAAATGTGTTTCTCTGGCAAGTATACTTATAGACCAGAGCGGATCTGTTTTGAAGTGGATATGAGAGGGGGCAAGCAATTTTTTTTTTTGATTACCTTCAGTACAACTCACATAATAAAAGTGTAGATCCGTAGATCTGGGCGAGGTCCGCAACATTTTCAAAATTGCAAAAATGTTTAAAAAATTTTTAAAAATACCTACTTGTTTTTTACTTATATCTTGAAACCTATGCATATTGGAAGAATATTGAAGAGGAAAAAAAGTTTTAGAATTAAATTTTGCACAATATACTGAAAGTTAAAATTTTTTAATTTATTACCGGTGTTGTAAGATAGCAATAATTGATGAAAAATCAGTTTTTTGTATAATTTTTTAAAAATATATTAATTGCTCCGAGGGCATTCTAATTTTGGTAAAAATACTTTAGAGTATAATAAAACAACACTCCAAATTTCATTAAAATCGGTTCTATAGTTTTCGCAAAATAATTAAAAAAAAAAAAAATTAACAGCCTCAAATAAAGCATCTAGATACTTGAAAATTTTTTCACGTAGAAAAGACCGCTCAACCTCAAATGGTTTTTGAAAAATTGAAATCGGTTGATTAGGACGGCCATAGTAAACTTTTAAAGTTAACACTCTTTTCTGTTATTTTTAAACAATTAGATTACAGTTATTAATTTGCAATTTAGTTTTTTCAAAAATTATAATTTTAAAGTACTATTTTTTCTTAATTTTATCTGTATTTAACAACAAAATTAATTCCCAAATTTTTTTTATTTGTTTAAACAACAATTATTTAAATACTTGCAAAAATTAGAATTAAATATATTTATATTCAGTGTTGAAATATATACGTAAACAAATTTTTTCAATGAAAAAATGCAATAGCATAGAGTAAAATATACAGTATTTTTAATACATAAATAATAAACTTTGTTTATAACAAAATATTTCAAATTAGACAGTTGACATTACGATATTCGAATTCCTTGGCTCGCGAAACATCGGAATAAAAAGAAAGATCGAATTTGATCCATTAGAAGCCGAGATAATGCAATTTTTTTCGTATCTTCGCATTTTGAACTTCCGAATTCAGTCGAGCGAAAGCCCGCTCCCCCACTTTTCGTGTTTTGAGTCACTTTTCGCGCGTGCGAGCGACAGCTTTTCCGCTGATTTATCTATGTTGCCGATAACTTATGATATGAAAATTTTTTCCAGCTTAGAACTTGGAAAAACGAAGTCACTGGATCAAAGATTATTGCTAAATTGTTTATAAATTAACGGTAAATGCCGATAAACTTTCACCGCTTATGTCTCGAGAACCAATAAAAGGAAATTAACTTTATTTTAAAACAAGCGTCTTACCGACTACTTCAAAATTATGATTTTTGAAAAAAACTAAATTGCAAATTGATAAATGTAATCTAATTGTTAAAAAATAAAAAAAAGTGTTAACTTTAAAAATTTACTGTGGTCGTCCTAATCAACCGATTTCAATTTTTCAAAAACCATTTGAAAGGGTGAGCGGTCTTTTCTATGTGAAAAAAAATTCAAGAATCTAAATGCTTTCTATGAGGCTGTGCAACATTTTGAAAATTCGTAAATATTTTTTCAAAATTTCTTAAAAAAAATGATTTTGCGAAAACTATCGAACCGATTTTAATGAAATTTGGTGTATTGTTTTATTATATTCTAAAGTTTTTTTTTTACCAAAATTAGAATAACCTCGGAGCAATTAGAATATTTTTAAAAAATTTTCCAAAAACTTGATTATTTTGCCTTTTTTTCATCGATTATTGCTATTTTGCAACATCGGCAATAAATTTAAACATTTTTAACTTACATTATAGTATACAAAATTCAATTCTAAAACTTTTTTCCTCTTCATTATTCTTCCAAAAATGCATAGGTTCCAAGATATAAGTAAAAAACAGATCAAATAAGTATTATTAAAATTTTTTTTAAACATTTTTGCAATTTTGAAAGTGTTCCAGACCTCGCCCAGATTTAGGGACCTACACTTTTATTATGTGAGTTAGACTGAAGGTATTCCAGCAAAAATTAGCTTGCGCCCTCTTACATCCACGAAATTGGATATTTCGGCAGATCCGCCCTGGTCTATTATCACTTGAATGCTTTTAATAATAATTGGAGATAAATTGGCTTATATTGTACAAGTGTATATTTTTCATCTCTTATTTTTTTTTTTTAATTCTAACTTGAAAATTGGTTAATCCTTGCTTGACTTTTGGAAGAATCAAATTAATTCCAATTCCCACCTGTTGCTACTGGTATGGATATCCAAGTTCTAGACAGAAAAAACCGTCTACGTTTTTTGGGAGGCAATTTTTTCTCATTAGAACTATACCCGCCCTGTTTATCTCAATTTGGTTTGATAAATGATAGACGAAGTCATAACTAGCATTGTCCCGACTAATGTGGGTCTGAATCCTCAATTGTATTGACCGTTATTTATCACGAGTATCGCGCGACTCGGCGTAGACGTGAGCCCGTGACAGTAATATTGTTATTAATGCAGCCCGAACAAGAACTTTCCGTATTCGGAAATAAAAGGAACACCCCGGTGATTGATGGCGTTGCGTTCTGCGCTGCAGAGAATATGAAAAAATATATGTTTATTTTTATACTCTAGACTTTTTCCACCCCCGGCCCCCGATTCATTTGTGCCTAAATTATTTATGAGCTCCCTGGCCCACTTTCAAATAATTCGGCAATTGTTGTTTCAAGAGCCGTAATTTATCTTTTGATAACGTCAAATAGGCAGGGAAACGACTAGCGGAAGTTTTTATCTCTGTATATATTCATAAGGGAAGAGGGGTGGGTCTCTTAGAGCGGCTTTGCAGCCCGGTTTCCCGAAAAATAAGCGGTTAGGTATTACCTCTTATGATATAAGGCCTCACGTCTCACGCGTCAGCGTGTCGTTACGTCACTACCAGTGGTTGAGGTTCATTTTATAATTTCAGCAACTGTTGCAAGATTAATCACATTGTAAAACCGGATTGTTTGTATGTGATACGTGTTCCTTACTCTTAAATCAAGCGAAATACGTTATTGCTTTTAAACTTCACTTTATACAGGGTGTTTTTGAATGGAGTAGCATAAATGATACCAAATTATTTCTTAGTTTCGTTTTCATTGTACTTCTATTTAATAAATGTTTCTGCGACATTCAAACAATTATTTGTGCAACTACTGTAAAGAGTGTGTATTTGTTGTACAATGCATGAAGTTTGCAGCTTGACACTAAGTTGAGAGCTGCAATCATGTTAAGTGCAACAAATATGTTTTTTGCACATGTTGCACGCAACATTTTTTTTACGATTGTTTTTATTTCAAATTTTATTTAACAGTATTTTACATAATATTAAAATTTTAACTGACAACTGGAAATTAATTGCGCAAATTGTCAATGTCAGACGTTAGGTACTTATGGATATGCTTAGATTAAACTTGTAATCAATATTTTTTTTGTACTACTGTAAAAAAAGTTAAACTTTTGGCACAGTAGGGTAGTGTAATAAGTAGTAAATTTTGCACGATCGTAGAAAAAAACATTTGTAGCATGTCCACATATTCATCATTAGTAAAATTTGGCATAATTCTTGTTAATTTACACCCAAAAAGTATTTAGCTGATAACAGTGACACCTTACAGAAGAGTTAATTGTGACAACTAGCATGACAGCAGCACACTTAGTTTTTCTTTGATTGATTGCAATCATATACGGTGTGAGGTGAACGGTAATACATTTTATTTTTTTTATTAATAAACGAAAAGTTTTAAAGGAAAATTGCTAGAGAGGTAAAAGTTTTTAAAAGAACCAGTTTATCTAATGCGTATTTTTGGATATCGAGTTTTTACGAAACATAAAAGTTATGGCAAAAAATGTCTTGAGGGGTGGTTATTTCAACCCCTTTCGAGGGGTTAAAATTTTCTAAAAATAGTTAGTTAGTAAACAACCTGTAAAAAATTTGTTATTTGTACCTCGTTCGGTTTTCAAATTACAGCCAATTTTCATAATTTTTTTGGAAACTTTGATGGCCCATATCTCTTCAAGGGTGAACATTTTACTAAGGCGATTTTTTGCAGATCGTGTTCTTTTGAAATGTAGATTCACTGGTATCATTTATGCTACTCCATTCAAAAACACCCTGTATAATTAAAGTATCAGTAAAGCGCAACAAAGGTCTAGCGCTGTAACTTGTAAATAGGAAGTCTTTTAATTTATGAATTCAAAAGTCCTACTAAATTTCATAACTTTACCAAGTGACATATATGTCATTAGTCACTGAAGTGACATCACGTCGACGCTGTGTCATTTAGGTTAGATAGTTTTTTGTAGCATAATAAATGTCTTTACGCCAAATCCATAACTTTCAACAGGTCATTTCATTCATTTGTATTTGTTTCAGTTGTATGAGAAGTATCCCCTATATGGAACAATGCCTACTACGATTTACTCTCACAACATACAAAATCAGTATCCCAAACAGTACCTAGAGGGCCATACAAAGTCCACGGATCGCAAGTCACCCTTTAAGCGTTCCTGCGGCTTTACCACGCCTCTTTCCGAGAGGTTGGACGACAGAGGTTGCTGAAAATTGTAACAGGATCCAATAAAAATGATCCAAAATCGACAAGTGCTAATTGTGTAAAAGTGTTGATTTTTTTTACATCCTTTTTACCCTTTTGCGACCATATTACTTGAGGTAAAATATACAATATAACAAATGCTAGATTCTAGTTAATTAATTTATTTGGAATGTCCTGGAATGTCTCAGAGTTCAGTTCTAGGGCTACTAAAAACAAGTGCTCATATGCTTATAAAAATATAGCTTCTTTTTTTTACTAGTAAAATTTGAATTACTTAGGTACGTTACAATAATCACAGGTTGGTGGATATGCTATGGATGGATATACGGTTAATGTAGACAAAATGCTGCGACCACATCATTATTCAGTTTACCATGTACCAAGTGCTACAAGATTTATAATATTCGTTCAAGTAACACATAATACAGGTGAGAAGCTCAGAGGAAAACATTCTACAATTAACTGTAATATGTCATTTCCTTTCAACTCCAGTGGTTCTCAATATGTTCGCATTTTAGTCAGCATTTACATACAGGGGGTTCAGGTTTTAAGGCAGAAGCTTCAGTAGTTGATAGAACTACTTTAAACAAAAAATGTCATATGAATGTAGATCGTATTTCGCTTCGTTTTTTAAGATACAGGATGTTGAAAAAGTAGAATCTTTCCTATTGAAACTTGTGTCACTGATTTATCTAAGTAGAAGTAAAAACCCGCTAAGTTGAGTTTTACAAATATATCGAACCAGTGTAAGTGGCGGATATGAAGGATCGGTACTACTAGGACCCCTGAGTTTTGACAATAATGAGCATTTTGCAGTTTCGATTAATGCTTTTGGAATGAAATTTCTAAAGAAAAAAGTTCCCCATTTTGTTTGAAACAACGAGCCTGATTTTATTAAAGTGTATTCACAACACATGTAAATAAATCGAAAAATAAATTATTCCCTCCACAAAAAGTTTATCGGAATTTATTAAAAATAAAATTTCACATACAACGTAATGACTCATCATTGTCGTAGAAATTTTTAGAAGCTTCAGCCTCAAAAAGGGTATTAGGATTGTATTTAAATTTATATTTCTAATAAAAAATTCCCATGTACTGTTTTTGTGGAAGGAATAGTTTTGCAATTAGTTTCAATGTGAGTTCATATTAATATAAAAAAATAAAAATTCTGAAACAGCTCATTCTTTGAACAAAATGTAAGACATTTTTCGTTAGAAATCTTATTGGTAATAAATAACGAATCGAATTGGCATAATTCTGTGGCTTTTAGGTACTGATTCCTCGTACCTCCGTCACTGATTGACGTATTTGTGAGTTAACTTAACTGGTTTTTATCTCTCCTAGATAAATCAATGTCCCAAGTTTCATCAATCTACGTTAAACATCCTCAGAGATATTTTAGAAATTTTTTTCCTAATTTCAACACCACGTATCTCGAAAACGAAGCGAACTACTGACCCACCTTTGTTTCCACGTTAAACCTGGATCACCCTATATTACTTTACTTTTTACGTCATTTGGTTTAATTTAACAAATTAGAAAAGTTACCCTTGAAAAAAGTTTACAAACATCCTGTGTGTGAATAGAGCAGCGACCAGATTAAATCTGTACAAATTCCATTTTGTTAACCGGTTGCCTCGTCAGATTCGGTATCTAAACAACGTACAAAACTTCTCCTGAATTATAACTATCTACAAGTGGAATCAGCATAGCCAAGCAAATGGGGCTGATGAATTTTCTGCGAGTGGCGCTCCGACTGGTATGCTAATTATTGACAGGGCACCGAGTTTATTTGGGAATTATTCCTTTCAGGTAATCGACTACGCAAATAGCTACTGAGAGGCGGCCTTCTGTCCAGGACGGAGTGTAATGTCGCCCGAGATTGCTCTCAATTTGTTTATGAGCTATTTTATATCATCATTGGCTAGGATTTAGTTTAAAGATGCATAAATATACAGGGTGATTCAACATTCAGTACAAAGAATTTAGGAGCGTATTTTTGAAGTCAGAATAATATAGTGGAAGAATTTTATATAAAAAGTTTTCATTCCAAATGACTAGAAAAATTTGCAGCGTTCATCCCTTTTGGAAAAGTTTATACAGGGTGTAACTAAATAAGTGTAAAACATTTAAGGGGGTGATTCCTCATCGAAAAAAAGATAGGATCTTTCATATAAAGAAACTTCATTGGAGCATCCCTTGTTAAGATACAGCCCCTTAAAGGGGGTACATAAAATTTGTTTAACAATTTTTTTCACAAGCACTAAACAAGTTACAATATTGAAATTAACCTGACATTTTCTACTACCAAAAAGACACTTAGCCAGTAATTTATTTGGTTTACCCCATGGTAGTAAGGGGTGGAAAACGCAACCCCTAAAATTTATTTCCAACGTAATTTTTTGTCTTATTATTTTTTTACCATTTAAAAAATTATTTCCGATAGCCTGTTTCATTCTAAAAAAAAATGTCTCTTGAATTTTTTGCCCAAATTAAACCAGTTCGCAGTAAAAAATTATTTTACGAACAACTACAGAGATACATCGTCATAAATGCGGACTGGATTTACTGTTATTTTGTAGTTACTACCTGCATTAAATGATTAAAGGGGAATAATCAAAACTAATTTAATAATAACAAAACATACAACATGTAGAAATCATAGTAAATGTTCAATATGTCTACCTTCAGACATTACGCATGCGTCTAGACGTCGGCGCATTGAGCCACGTATTCGCTCAAATATTCCTGGAGTCTCTCTAATTACCCTGCACGCATCGATAATGCGGTTTCTTAAGTCCTCTACATCGCGAACAGGAGTACGATAAACCAAATGCTGCAAATGGCCCCAAGTAGACAAATCCAGAGGATTGAGATCCGGGGATCGAGCGGGCCAATTCTGTGGTCCTCCTCGACCTATCCACTGATTTGCATATGTTTCAGTTAAATGCTGACGTGCTACTTGACTAAAATGGGCGGGAGCCCCATCATGCATAAAAACCATATCCCTTCTGACGCCCAAAGGAACTTCCTCCAGCAGTACGGGGGGATGCACTTTTCTTAAAAATTGAACGTATGCCTCACCATTTAATCGAGGAGGTAGAAAATGAGGCCCAATTAAATAATCCCCAATAACTCCGACCCACACCTTAAGAGAAAACTGTTCTTGATGGTTAGTTTCGACAATAGCGTGATGGTTTTCATCAGCCCATATGTGGTAATTATGAAAATTAATAATCTTGTCCCGAGAAAAACTACATTCGTCTGTGAATTCGATCGTCTTCAGAAAGTCACGATTTCTTCTAATCATTTCCAGCATCCAATTGCAAAATTCAAGACGGTTCGGAAAGTCTCGCGGTAACAGTGCCTGTACTCGTTGCAGATGGTAAGGGTATAAGAGATGTTCCTTTAAAATTCGAAATACCGTCATATGATCAACATTTAGCTGGAAAGCAATCTTTCTAGTACTGATAGTAGGTTGTTCTTCTATCAAATTAAGTACTGCTGCCTCAAGCTGTGGTGTTCTTACTTCTCGATGGCGACCACAATCCTGCGTTCTTTTGTTGAATGAACCATATTCACGTAATCGTTGATGAAGTCAGACAAATATTCTATGTGAAGGATGCTGCCGTTGAGGATACATTTCAGCATATCTTGTAGAAGCTTCTAACCCATTCCCCTGCGACAGACCGTAAACGTAATGCATATCAGCCATTTCCTCATTTGTGTATGCCATTTTAATAACAAGTGAATTATTAAAGTAACAAATTAAGAACAGAACAATACACAATTAGTATTACTTCAATTTCAAAAATTTACAAACTGACAGCTTGATTCCAATTTAATTGTCAGTATCGCTAATGGCGGCCTACTAGATAAATTAGTTTCGTATTTTCGTTTTATGGCGATATGTATCTTGTTCGTAAAATAATTTTTTGCTGCGAACTGGTTTAATTTGGGCAAAAAATTCAAGAGACATTTTTTTTTAGAATGAAACAGGCTATCGGAAATAAATTTTTAAATGGTAAAAAAATAATAAGACAAAAAATTACGTTGGAAATAAATTTTAGGGGTTGCGTTTTCCACCCCTTACAACCATGGGGTAAACCAAATAAATTACTGGCTAAGTGTCTTTTTGGTAGTAGAAAATGTCAGGTTAATTTCAATATTGTAACTTGTTTAGTGCTTGTGAAAAAAATTGTTAAACAAATTTTATGTACCCCCTTTAAGGGGCTGTATCTTAACAAGGGATGCTCCAATGAAGTTTCTTTATATGAAAGATCCTATCTTTTTTTTGATGAGGAATCACCCCCTTAAATGTTTTACACTTATTTAGTTACACCCTGTATAAGATATGTTGCCAGTTTCAATTTGTATAAAGTCAAGTGATAAGTAAAATTGCAGAGAAAATCGTGTGAAAACAAAAAATGGAAAAAATTAAAGTAGGAGAAAAACCAGAGCGATCAGGGTATATCCAACAAAAATACCAAGAAAAGAAAGAGAAAGAGATTTTTGGCACTAATTCCAGAGAATATCCATCCAAAAAATGAACATGTAAGAAAATACACCAGGATTGGACTGATTTACAAAGAACTAACAAGTAATAAACAGTTTGGTTTTAAGAATTTTTGTACATTAGATCAAGTGAGCTAGTGCAGAGCAAAGAATTTTGAAAAAAATTCTCCTTTTCAAAATTGTTCTTTTAATCATTCAATTAAATTCAATTTGATTACACAGTGCCTGCAAAGAACTCACTACAAAGAAATAGAGAGTAAGCTGTTGACATTACTACCATACGAATCTTAGCACTTGGTATTGCGATATTTCCAATCGTCATTTGTTTCTTAAATTCAAGATTAATCAACGCAACCTGCACTCACCTTAAAAAAGAAATGTTTCCAAGGGATTCTTTTTAATAGAAATACTCTCCGGCCTGGAGCGGAGGCCTCCATGTACAGCACAGTGTATTACGTTGTAGCAATCCAGATTACATGTAATCTGCTCACTGAATACTAATCGGGAACGAGATTTTCCCGACAAAAACACTAAGTGATTCTCGCCGAATGCTTCTTCGGTGCGCTTCCTGCTGATGATAATGCCGTCCGTGTGTGCTGTGGCCAGACTCGATTTACCGGGATGTAACATGCAAGTACATTATTTAGCACACCTGTTCTGTGAAAGAAACTCCGTAGTTGTTGGAGATACATGGCCGAAATCGGTTTTGAGAACACTAATTTCAATCTTGTCTACATGTAGTACATGATTTATAAAATTAAAAATTATTTTTGACGCACCAAAATTGTCAATTTCACATTAAAAATTAAATGTGATATTTCTTTCTAAACAAAAATACCATACAAAATATGTTTTTAATGCAGTTTTTGTTAAATAAATTTCAACCAGTCACTTTACAATTAATTTTTCTTCAAACTGAAACAAAATACCACATTTTTTGAATTCTCAAGCATAATTGCTGAAAATTGATATCTTGCATGCTTTTTGAAGGATTCTAAAGCCAATTTGAGGAATTTTGATGGATTTTGATGCTTCGGAATTTATTATTACGCACCCCAAGGTAATTTTGAGGTATTTTCTTTTATTTTGAAGCATTACGAGGTCTGTTCTGAAAATAACCGAACTTTGTCTCCTTCAAAGTACTCCCGTACTTTTATGCGAATTAAAAAAATAATGTTGCTCTACGACCTTCTGGAGCCGCGACAATTTTTTTTTAAATTCTATAGGCCGCTATTTAAGTGCTCCAGCGTTAAAGTTTTGCTAAAAATTCCACAGCTATCCTTGCAAGAAATTACATGATTTTAGGTGATTACCCAAAAAATAGTAGATAACTTAAAAACTAGAAGAGATAGGTATAGGGAACCCTGATACCGTTCGAAAGAGAATAAAATTGTGTATCAGAATATAGAAAAACATACAGGGTGTTCCATTAAAAAAAACGACTTATGAAGGTTTGAAGTTACCTCTAAACTCGGCATTAAATTTCTAGCACCCCGGATGCAATTAAGCCACTTTGAAAGTATGGATGGGAAGCTTAGGGATCTAGCTATCCCCCCTATAAATATTGTTGCTTTATCTTTCTTACTATAAAATACACATGGTTTGAAGCTAGTCACTGATTCTCTCCATTTTTTTGAAAAAAATTAAGTATCTCGAAAACGGTTAATTTTCGGAATAGGGAAACTTAATAAAAGTCCACCTAAAATAACACGTAGAATCCAAAATTGCAATAATATATAGGGTGTTCCATTTAAAATAAGCAAGTTGATGGCGACTTCCGGTATAACCGGAAGCGGTACGTGGACACCATTATTTTAGTTGAGAAGGGCATGCCCGAAAACCCGGTATCCTAAATTTTCAAAATTCAAATCGAAGTAGTTTGAAATAATTCTAATGGGCTGTCACCGTGAGGCACCCTGTATAGATATGGCCAACAAATTAACATATTTTAAAGGTTATGTCCATGTTTTTTTTTCATATACTTTGACGAGTATTACCAGTCATTAAAGTTTGTTACACAATTTTTTGCACCGTGTATTTAAGAGAAAAGTGTGTTCCCCACGGTTTAATCCCGGGACCTTTTCTACTGATATTTATGATGTCAACTTACCTTCTTAAATTCTGCAAGGGATATTTGATGAAAAATTTAGATGCTGTCAATCTGTGCCCCAGTAATCAATCAAAAAATTAAGAAAGGTTATTAAATAAAAAACCAAACACCCTATGCGGCTCTTTATTTAGTCACATGTTATAATGAATAACACAAACGTTGATAAACATGTTCAATTTCTCCATTATGTACAGTATTTACAATATTCTTTTAGGGTACACTAAACATCTGTATGATACAAAATTGTGATAGATTTCTTTTTAGGTACACACGACGAAGCGTAATTACAAAAATATTCTAATTCCTTTGAGTGCATCTAAATTGGTCAGAGATTGTGCAATTTAGTAAAAATGTACAAAATTGAATAGTAGGGATTTACACAATACACTTACATGCGTCCTGGCAAATTTCATAGATGAGAGAAGATATTTCCATCACAATCATATTATGCTTTTTATCGTCTCATCTGAATAATTTGCAGGAACAAGACTCCCTAATTAAAAATCAAACGTTTTATACAAGTTTGATGCAACGCCATAAACGATACAGGTGGTACAATGTCTGGTACATTTAAAAAGCTGACCGAATATTTTAATGTAGAGTATACACGAAGCGTTTTCAATATATAAATTTAAAAGTACCGGAATCGAAACAGTTGGCAACAGCGTTTTTTTTTCTACGTCGTTATCTATAAATTTACAAAACTAGTCTGAAGCTGGCTAATCCTTATACGGGTGCTAGCACTAAAGATTCCTGTGATCTGAACGCTTTCACAATAATAAACGATACGAAAATGTTTTTTCTTGCCGCTGTTCCGAACTGTTTCGTATTCGGTACTCCCTTGGGGTATGGGCGATGGGGTTTACGTGTCTCAGGCATCATCCGGAACGCATTTTACAGTCATATTTACTTCCCTGTCGGCTGTCAAACAATTTCAGAGCCCAGCTAGACGTATTAATGGGATATTTCACGCATTTTGCTCGCTCAGACGGGCTGTCGGGTCCAGAGCCGGGAGAGTCGAAAGCATTTTTAAAACAAATGATAACCATTATTCAGTACACAGATATTGTCAATCTCAAATACTTTACAATTCTACGCTATACAGTAATGGACTAGTGGGGTTCGTTCAAAGCGTGTAGATGGAGGGTTTCATTAAAATGTATATTTCCCTTTCAAGTCATCTTTTCCTTTATTTTAGATTTGTCACTTGCTTCGTATTTTTATGTCAGTTATGAGAATCGGATTTTTTGGCAGGCAAACAACAACAAAAAATCAGGCATAGGCGTACGCTAACTCAGTGCATGAATTTAGGAGGCATATCCACAAAGTCTGATACTCTGATGCTATGTGGTTTTTGTTTTCGACAAAGTTGGCAACACTACATTTAACGCCAAGGCTTGGGAGCAGCGCCCCCATTTGTCTTAGTCAGTTGAGAACTGTTGTTGTAGTGGCGTGTTGAAGTGAGTGCTGCTATTCCGAATCTTGCCAGGTGAACAATTCCTCGACTGTATTGTGACTGGCGACGAAAATGGGTGCCTGAGACGAAAAGACAATCAATGCAGTGGCGAGATTCGTCTTCATTATCAGCGAAAAAATTCAAAATCATTGTTTCGGTCCGATATGTACAATAAATTCAACAGACGATTATTTGAGTGATTTTAAGACAAAAAGTTCATATAAACATTGGTCTACAGATGCTTCGTTTTCAAGATACAGGGTATTAAACTTTTGTAAAAAATTGCTATTTCGTAAATATCTTAAATACCCTTTACCCAATTTTGTTGTAATTTGGCAGTGTTATTTGTACTTTGTTATTTAGATGTTACATGTTATTAATAAAAAATTATAAAAATATAATAATTTCTAAAAGAAACTGGTCCCCATGTTTTTTATGTGGTCCAGGGATATGTAATTAAGTGGATTTTATTTTATTTTTCTACAAAAATTAATCAACATACGAAAAACATTCAGACAGAAAAGTTGTATTTTTAGTTAATTAATTTAAAAAATATGTAAAAATTACAAAAAAGTCAGTGGCGGAATTTTTTTATCAAAAATATTCGTTAAACTACCGCTTGGGACGCCACTGGACTCAACAAATCTAATAAAGTTAGGGTTAAATTAGCCCCTTACCATTACAAATAACACTGCCAAATTATAGTTGTTATGATGTCAATTGGAACCTGTAAATCTGAAAGCACAGGACCGTATGCACTTCTTCTGAAATTTCTTCTTATGCTTTGACCATTATGTGTCTCGCAATTTATACTCGAATAGCAATTCGGCGAGTCCGGTATTGGTAAACTAGTCCGCCTGATGTGGAATTAACGGAGGCGCGCTGGTCGTCAAAGCAAACCTGTATTGGTCCACTAGGTCGTAAATATATATTTTTGTATAATACACGGGTTCACTTAGCTTTGCCGCTTTGCCAGTGCCGTACAGAGAGCATTGCTTGGTGAAGTATGTTGTTGGGATAATACGTATTATTATTTATTAATTGATATTATTATTTATTCGTATCGTTCCCAGTAAAGTGTAATAGTAAGTAAGTAGTAATAAGTAAGTAGTAAGTGTAATAGTGTAGTAGTAATAAAGTTCCTACTTTAAATATGATTTGAGATAAATTAAGCGATTTTCCTGATTATAATTATAAATCTTTAGATATTTTACGACATGCTTTACTACAATGCGATTTTAAACATAAAAAAACTTGACAATCGTATGGTAATTATATGGTAATATAGCTCGGAATATAGTATATCTAGACGAGACAGGGCTAAATTTTTTTGGACGTCTATGGATTCCGTAGAATTTGTGAGTTAAGTATTTTTATGCGGTTCCAATTGAGATCGTAACAATTATACAACAAAATTGGGTAAAGGGTATTTAAGATATTTACAAAATAGCAATTTTTTACAAAAGTTCCAACACTCTGTACCTTCAAAACGAAGCATCTGCGGACCTATGTTTATATGAACTTTTTGTCTTAAATTCACTCAAATAATTGTCTGTTAAAAGTATTGTACATACTTAATTAACACCCTGTATAAATAAACTGCCGTTTCGATTTTTTAAATATTGAGTACTCTTAATAAGGTGCAAAATTATGTAACGTAATTCTTAGAGCTGTTTGCCTGACAAAAAATCCGTTCTAAGGTTACTGTCTCCATTTTTTAAATATTATCCAACATTAAAAAAATTGAGATATAAAGGGAAATTCATCTGCACGCCTTGTAAACTATGACATTTTATATATACACTGATTTCCTTATATAATAGACTCTCTCTAAAACTTCATAGTTTTAAATTTTAGCATGTCGTTTACATGATCTATTCTTCATCGCTATATTTAGAATAGTTGCTAGAAGGGTCTTGGAAGAACGGATATGATTTCAGGAAGAAAAACAGGGCACGATCACGCCGTGGTGACGGTGCCTCTGTTTTAACAACTACTGGGTTCACAACTTTATACCAAGCTAAAATAAAGTCCTACGAAATTACGATTGTCGATATGGTGGGGGAAGGATATCAAAACAAACACGAATCACAAGTAATAATATTTTAATAAAATGATTAAATAATAAAAAAACAAGCAACGATGAAGGGAACATAGTATAAAGGAAACAGGTACCGATAAGTAATAAAAAAAGAAACAAAAAAGCTGAGAACAGAGAGCTGCAAACATTTAAATGCAAAACGAAAGTATATTGAGAAAAATTCAAAAGTATCACAAGTACAAAATATTTAAGAACCCTTACACGACATCTCTGTCAAAGATGCCAACAAAAGTTATATATAATGTATATTTTATAAAGCGATATTTACAGATCATTTCTCATAGTTGCAAGGTACCTATAATTTTTTTTGTAATAAAAAATAAATCTTAATCTATGATTATATACAATATCCTCGGTTTGAGAATGTAAACGCATATCTTACAATAATAAAACGTACTCTTGTTATATTAAAATAGTGTGTGGTAAATATATAAGTAACAATATAAGTAAATATATGCGGGTTTGAGCGTAATACAACCCTAACGAACAATATAAAACACTTACAGTGACGTTAGAAATAAAAAAAATAATCATTCTAAGCCAGGACCGTATGCTAAACTCAAATCAAAAAATCTTTACTGTATGTGAGTATCATTTTGGCAAGACGAGCTTTATCCGACGGGTGTCGCACCCTCTCAATCAGAAGTGGGATTACTGTAGCGTATGGTCCTGCATTAACTCGATATTAAGTGTTGATAATTAACTAAACTATAATCAATCTATCACCCATGAAACTATAAGTAAGTAAATTCGATTAAACTTACATTTTGGTATTTTATCACGTCTATCCGTAGCGGAAAGACAAACAAAATATGAAGTTGTTCACTGTTGCGGTCGCTATTATGTCATAAATTTTATATTAACAACTCCAGAGCGATGCAAGCCGTAGCTGAGATAGAGAGTACATCAAATGTTGAAAACTAACTGGATACAAAGTAATATATTTTCTGGTTTTGAACTTCTGGCTGGCGGTTTGCACCCAGTAGGCATGGATAACCGTTTCTATGGAGAAAGGTACGATATTTTAAAAAGACGTATTTAAGTTTATCGATTTTCTTTAAATTAATTTTCGTCTCTGTGTATACTGCTATGAATATAAACTGGCATTTTTGCATATTAAAAGTACCTCTTAATCTCTAAAAGATCTTATGTTAAATGTAGCTGAATTTGTAAACAACGAAGGCCATTCTACTTGCTAGATGAAACTAACAACTCATTAACTTTATGAGGCGTGTCAGATAGGCTAAACTCAACTTTACTCCCCCAGGCCTACTTGTCATCTTATCAGTGAGGCTGTTGTTTGTCGTCCTTTAAAAACAGTAACGCAATAATTTACCGGAGGTTTAAATTCATGTTTTGCGACATTTTGCTCGTGGGTTTCTAAAGAGGAGATACACTGTTAAGTGAAAGAAAACGGACAGTGTTATTGGAAGCGTCGATAAATGGATATTGTCAGGTAACACAAGGCCTGACAACTAACGCGTCAACGCCTAGTGACGTCACGACCAGTGGTTGAACCAGTTGTGATGGTAAATGACGGTAGTCCAAGCGCGCATTGTTGTTAGCTCATTTTAATAATTTCTGCAACTATTACAAGGTTAATTTTATCATAAAATGCAATTTTAAATATTCTTACTTATATGTTTGTTCGTTTTTCACGAGAAAAACGTCAACGAGATGCGATAAAAAGCTGTGCTTCAACTGACAACTCCCATCGAACAAGGAACTTGCTTTATCAAGTGACACATTACGCCACCAGTAAAGTGACATCACGCGCAAATCGTTGAGGCTTTGTAATCCAGGTGGTATATTGGCGGTGCGGTATGTATTTATTCCTTTATTCCTGTGAAAACCGCGGAGGCGTTACACCTTTGCGGCACTTGTTGTAATGTTACGGGTGCACTTATCCACCGTAAATAATTTGTGTGTCTATCCGTGCAAGATATCGACGTATAAAATTGATATAAACCGGGTCCCGCCCAAGCGGAAGGTGATTTTCAAAGGGAAATTTACCAGAGAGGGCGCTCCTACACATATTTACTGGCTCCTCGAACGTTGGAGCGCCTTTAATAAACCTTTTTTGTTATACGTTCGCTTTACCCCGGATAAAACCCAGAGAGGGCTTAAATATTAGTTGGGAATGGGTCAGATTTAATTTAAGTGTTAGGCACAAGTATATAACCAAGGGTGAGACTTTTCGATGATGTTGGAAGTATCGAAATATTGCGCAACATTTTTTTTAGATAGGGGTACGAGGCTAAATAATTTGTGTAAATTTCTCTGAAGTTTCCAATGACTTCGGCATATTTTATAGACTTTTGTGCTTCTTGAAAGATTCTGATCTGATCTAATAGATTCTCAAATAAAATTTTATTCAGCTTTCGGATTTGAAGGTGAGTATAAATGAGAAAAAAATATTTCTAACTTCTTTTAACGATTCTTTTTTGAAGTGACTATCCACCAAGTTTAAATATCATGGACTTGCCCAGTGAAATTAAGAGTTCTGGTTACTTGTAAAATTTTTATATTTGAATGGGTGTATTACATTTTTTTTTATTGATTAAAGAAAACAAACATAATTCGTTCGAATTATACAAATTATTTCCAGTCTAACTGACACGTGACTCACATCAACAGAGAGAAATATAATTACCTTATTTTTAAAAGTAGTCCTGCTCTGTCGAAATGTTTAAAATAATTGAAATCGACAACGTTCTGATTAACATTTTAAATAAGCCTTTTTGATCTTATCATTTTAAAAAAGTAAGTGACTTAAAAAAAATTATAGATCTGAGATTTTTTAAATTGACCAGGGAAACGGTTCCAAGTCTGCCGTAGTTTTCTCGCCGGCCATCTTTCGCCTCACAAACGACCCTCATCTCAGCGACAGCAGCAACACTCGCCCCTTAAATTAGACATTCAGCAGTTACGGACTGGGCATCGAGTCCGAGAGTACGTCCGAGGGTGTACCGTCGCTGGAGTTGATGGAAAAAGCCCTGTTGGGGGCCCTGCGCTGCCTCAGCACGGAGGGGTCGAAATTCGGGTGTCGTCTCGCATGTTTGCTGCAACAAATTAATAAGTTAGCTGTCAGTTTGTGACGTCTATAATATTCTTTCATTGCAAAATATTATTCGCTTAGGTATATCTGATTGACCGTCAGCTGTTTGTTGAAATCGACGGTTTCAAATCACCACCGGATCTATTTGCCAGGTGTGCTTCAAGGCTCAAATCGTGAGCCACTGCTTTGTCTGATTTTTATAAACGATTTAAATGAGGCAACAAAGTGCAACAAATTAATACATACTCTTGATGTTAGGGTTTTAAGGACATTAAAGTTATTTGATCATTGCCTATTACATATTGCAACATAATATGGACATCATAGCCAATAGCAGATTAAACTAAATTGTAACAAATGTATCAACCCAGTTTATACAGGAAACGTGATCTTATTCTATTTTATTATACGAGTATTATCATTTGTATGCCTTTGAAGAGGCTGGATTTAGGGACATCTTTCCGCCAGAATTTTGTATTTATACCCTTTTATTTATTTTTATTTCCTGCAACTGAAAGTAACGTATTGAAAACAACTATTGTAATTACACCACGAAAAAAATGAGTCGGGGGTTTCTTGAACCAGGCCATATGGATTACATGTTTTTTGGGTCGCTGAAACCGAATCCGAAACCTGTTCTGCCCCATCACGTCAACGTTTTTTTCTAACCTCAAAAAACAGCTTGAAACTATGAAACCCAACAATATCAACCCTTAAACTATATAACCCTATATTTTCTTCACTCAATAACCTTGAGATCGATAACTTATAACTCTAAAACTCATAACCTGAAAATATATAACCTCAAAACTCATAAATTTCAATTCCCAATAAACTGCAAACATAAAATGAACAAAAAAAGAGTTACACGTAAAACTGAAACCTCAAAATCTTTAACTTAACTTTAACTTTATAATCCTATACATCCATCACTTCATAACCATAAACCCCATACACCCCATAAGTCTGAAGTCCCATAACCCTATAACCCCACCGGCCTATAACCCCAGTAATCCAAAACCTCATAACCCTACATGCGACAAAAAAATACTTTGAGGTGGATAGTTAAAACTTCACGACACCACATCTCTATAACTCCATCACCTTTAAACTTGTAACCCTATAACCTCATGACTCTACAACCCTAAAATACAATAGTAAATGTACTTGCACCTAAGACTTGAGTTCTGAGTGACAGTTTTACCGTGTGCCGGCATCCAGGGCACCTCCACGCAGTGGAAATTTCTGGGTTATAGGATTGTAGAGTTTTGGGGTATAAGATTATGGACTTTTGGGATTATGGAGTTTTCAGGTATTAGGTTGTACGGAGTTATGGGGATGTGGAGTTATGCTATTACATTGTACATGATTCGGAGTTATATTGCAATTTTCTTATGTTGCACTTCAGGGTTATGGAGTTTATGGATTATGAAATTATGAAGTGATGGAGGTGTAGAATTATGAAGTTAAAACTCACCCAGATTGAAATTTGAGTTTAGCTTGCAAGTTTTTTGTTTTTATTTTTGCTCATTTTGTGTTTGCAGTTTATTGGGATTTGAGATTTATGAGTTTTGAGGTTATAGATTTTCAGGTTATGGGTTTTACAGTTACAGGTTATCCATCTCAAGGTTATCGAGTTATGAAAGTATAGGGTTATATGGTTTAAGCGTTGATATTATTGGGTTTCATAGTTTCAAGCTGTTTTTTGAGGTTGCTGACGTGGTGGGGCAAAACAGGTTTCGGATTTGGTTTCAGCGACCCAAAAAACATATAAGTAATCCACTTGGTCTGGTTCAAGGAACACTCCACTAATTTTTTTTGTGGTTCTGTGTTATTTATGGTACGTTATTTTGGAATAAAGTAACAGGTTATAGTCTGCTTTGAAATAGTATGGAGAAAGAAAAGTAAGATTTGAAACCAGGTATTATTGTGTTAGTAGTAAGAGTATTATAAGGTAGAATACATCGTGAGTAGATTAGATAGCCAATTATCTTTTGTTTTTGAGACATTGCGTCAGAATAGATTTTTCTATAAAATTTAATCACACCTTTTTCAAAAAGCAATGTGTTTTATTCAATTTTAATGCGTTTTTCTTCCTTTCTATTCGAAACAAAGTATAAATTGACAAAATTTAATCAACATTTTTCGCAAACACTTTCAGACTTTAAAATAAAACTTTTTCGGAGAGAAAATTAATGATTCATTAAAGTTAATTAATACAGATAAAAAGCTAATGCGTAAATAAAAATATAGGGTAATTAAAGTAAAAATGATTAAGAGAATCTTTAAAAAATCGACATTATTATAAAAATGTTCTGCAATAAATGTCTCAAGTTTGCATTTATTCCGACAAGTGCTTAGCACATTTGCGAAACGATCCCAAAACCCATTTCTAGTGCAGCGCGTCCACGGAAGGAAGGCGGTGTTTGGCTTGGGCTATTGGGATAATTGCTCGGGCCTAACAGGGCTGCAAGAAGTTGAGAATGTGGACCGGAGTGGGAATGTTCCTGGCATCCAGAGCGAATTAATAATTTATTTGCTTCTGGGAGGTCGTTCCGTTTTAATGTGGGCAAAAAATTGTTTGCTGGAAATACGCTGGCCGGCAGAGGAAATGCGAGCTTTCCGGAAGGCCGATTCGGCTCCAATGGCTGCCTGCCTATAATGTAAATTTTCATTTAATATGCATTACGCAATCATCCTTAGTTTTATAAATTAAAACCAGAAATATTTAATATTTTTATAAGCACGTGAGAATTTGCCCCCGCGCAAGCGCTCGGAAGTCGGCATTTGATTTATTTCATTCAAATCAATAATAATTGTAGATATACCGTACGCGCCTAAAGTACGGAATAAATTCAGTAAAAACGAAACAAATTTTGTTTGGGAAAAATCCTCGAACAGGTCGGTTTTTAATTTAAAAAATATATATATTAGCATAAAAGGCGATTTTCAACCGTCATTTGTTTTCGAGTAATGGCGTCATCGACATATTTTTTAAATAGCAACCCCTTATTTTTTTTCTAGATTCTGAAAGATCGTTTCATTGTCGATCCGACAGTATTAAAATGTTGCCATCTTACATAGGAAAGTTTTCGAGTAAATGACGATTGAATTTTAGAAAACGTAAATTTTATTCATTAAAAAAATAAACATTCCTATTTCAAGCAAATACAATTCATTAAGTTTTCTACCTAAATTATTTGTTCGGATTACCTCACACCGACTTCTTGACAATACGCAAGTCTGTGTAGAAATTATTCTTGCAAATTTTGAATTATTTCTGGGGTAATTGTGTATTTCATCTATAATACAATTTTGGAGTTCTTCTAAATTATGTGGTCTATTAACGTACACTTTGGACTTTAAGTAGCCCCATAAGAAATAGTCCAGGGGTGTAAGATCTGGGGATCTCGCGGGCCATTCTATCGGTCCTCGTCTGCCGATCTACCTCCTAGGAAAACAATTGTCCAGAAAATCTCGAACAGGGCGCGCGCATAGTGCGAAGGTGCTTGCTGAAACCATATGGTGTCATCAGGAATATCAGGGTCATTATCGTTAGGAAAAATTACTGCAAGCGCTTGAACATGATCATTTTGTAAAAACTAAATATCTTTCTCCTGTAAGGGTTCCTTCAAAGAAGAAAGGCCCTACTATTGTTGTCAACTATTCCAGTCCACACATGTAATTTCTGTGGGTGTTGGGTATGTGTCTCTGCCATCCAATGAGGATTTTCCCGACTCCAATACCTGCAAGTTTGACGGTTCATTGTACCATTGAGACAAAACGTGGCATCGTCTGAAAAAAGTATTTGCCGGTGTAAATCTCTATTTACTCGACATAAATCCATCATAATTTCACAAAAGTGTAAACGGCGGTCGGGATCGTTTTCATTGAGTTTCTGCACAAGTTGAATTTTGTAAGGATGATATTTTTCCTCCCTCAGGATACGTAGTGTGGTCTGACTAACTTCATTGTTTAATTATGAGGATTATCTACCATACTTATCAAAATGTTCTGTTTGTGATCTTCACTAACGCTTGGACGTCCAGCTTTTGGAATATCTACAACATTGCCAGTTTTTCTATTTAGATTCTATCTTACTGACTGTTGATTGGCTGATACGGCGATCTGGTTGTTTTTTATTAAATAAATCGCAAACTTCCTGCTGCGTTCTAGTCTTACCCCCCACATCCGATAAGAATTATAATTTTAATTCTTTGTGTGACAGTTAAATGTGCCATAATACTTTAAATTCAACAATAATTTTTATATCGCTTACAATACTTAGAAAGTCGGTATGACAGTGACACTTTGTAAAGATTTACACTTACGTGACCTATAAATAACTTTAGGCATTTCGAAAAACTAAATTTGATAACGTGTTTGCCTTATTTTAAGTGATTTGGGTTTTCTAACATTCAATCGTCATTTACTCTAAAACTTTCTATGTAAGATGGCAACATTTTAATACTGTCGGATCGACAATGAAACGATTTTTCAGAATCAAGAAAAAAAATAGGGGGTTGCTATTTAAAAAAATGTCGATGACGTCATTACTCGAAAACAAATGACGGTTGAAGATCGCCTTTATGCTAAAATATGTATTTTTAAATTAAAAATCGACCTGTTCGAGGATTTTTTCCCAAAAAAAATTTGTTTCGTTTTTACTGAATTTATTCCATACTTTAGGCGCGTACGGTATNCGTCATTACTCGAAAACAAATGACGGTTGAAAATCGCCTTTACGCTAAAATATGTATTTTTTAAATTAAAAATCGACCTGTTCGAGGATTTTTTCCCAAAAAAAATTTGTTTCGTTTTTACTGAATTTATTCCATACTTTAGGCGCGTACGGTATATACTGCATATACTTCTTTTTTTCAAACATATGCTTTATTAAAAGAAATAAATAATCAGAAATAACAAATATATTTATGGATGTTTTGTACAGGATGTCCCATAATGAATTGGACATAGACTAACAGATGATTTGTGACGTCATAATAATGTGATCTGGCCAAACTTGGTCCGAAAGTTGATAGTAACCGAGTTACCGAGTCAAAACTCTGCAGAAACTCGACAATTAAATGACAAGTTTGCAATAAACTAGTTTTGAAAGCGGTATTCATTGTTTCTATTTTTATTTGCAGGACTACTTTGATAAAGTGCATTTAGTCTAAATCACATTGAAAATCACTTGTTGCTCTATATACAATTTATTATGGGACACTCTGTATATAAAAATAAATAACAAATTTAAATAAATTAACTTTCAGTCTTTGACTTTATAGTTCAGTCTTTTTTAAAAACTTGTCTTCCAATTAAAACACTTTTCATTATTTAACATTTCTTTGGAAAGTAATACACTTTTTTCAATTTGCTAAGAATGGAATTTCTAAAATCAACCCTTAACTCATCTTTTTTGTTGTAAGGACTTATTTTTTCTTTCTTTTTCTTTTCCGTGTGGCAGAAAAACCCAATAAAATAGACAGAATAACTGAAAATGTCACAAATAAAATAATTACAGACATCTTAATTATGCATCAGATTTAATACATAAAAAAAGAACATCCCTACAGAATAAAAGTCGGTCTTTTATTCTCTTTCTGTTACCGTCGCCGTTAATGTAGAATTTAATGCAGGTACCTGTCAATACATTTTATAATAAACCCTGTTTTAGCTCGAATACGCGATGGAAAAGTACATTGAGTGCTTGTTTTGATAATCATCTTAAAATGGGAGCTCTGCTTTTACATTAGGCAAAAAGAATATAGACAATGGCACGAAAAATGTTTTTTTAAGGGAAAAGTTGAAATTGAATTTAATATATCGACGAGGTTTTTCCATATGCTCAGGGCCAGTTTGTTGACAGTTGATTGATTGTAGATATTTTACGTTAGTTTCGTGCTACCTACTTTTTTTCCGTTTTATATTTGTAATGCGCAACTATTCGTTTTTTTTATGTGGATTACTAAGAACTGTTTCTTTTTGTTTTGCAAAATAAAGTGTTTATTACATATTACGCAACAAATATCACAAAATTCCAGTTTTTTTGTAGTAACTATTTCTAAGTGTTTTACAGCAATGTTTTGAAAATATTATTTTATTGCCTTTAGAAACATTTCTATTAGTGCGCGTATCACAAATTTCAAATCTTCATATCCTAAACTCTACATCAATAATATGTAACAACAATTATAGGAACTCCGATTTGATTGACGGTCATCCAAATTCGACAGAAATCCAATTGGAGTCGAGGTGATTCCTAACAGGACCCACTAAAACATAATTATTTACAGATTGAATAAAAAATTGAGTACCGAACACGTGTGGATTTGAAATACCTAGTCAGACCCTGTACCGCAATATTGATTTATTCATCTAGCGATGTACATTTTATAAATTTTACATTTTACTAGCAGGAAGTAGACATTGTTTTATTTCAAAGCGAAGAGATATTAAACAAAATTTTCAGTTGTGGAAAATTAATATTTAACGATGAACTCGAACTTGTTTTAAAACATATAGACAATGGATAAATTCATGAAAACCTTGCGAGTAAAGTTTTACATTAATTTGTTCTACGTTAATCTTTTGTGTCGAGTTCTAAAATGTCTGAAATGTGTGCGCGTGAACTCAATTATGTCATGATAGTTGCTTGGTCCTTCTGCTCCCATTTGAGAAATGAAGAGAAATATGGTCATTTAGCTTTTTCTTTCGTGCAGTTGCTAAAAATTGTACTTTTTATCGTCTTCATATTCAGTATGTTTTTCATTCAATGTTTCTTCTTTTCTCCATGTAAATGTTGCAATTTTTCTATTCTTCGACTATGGTAAGGCGCTTTATCTATGGCAATCACTGGACCAGGTTCACTGTGAGGCAAAATAGATGCAACTCGTTCTTAATTACCCCACTCTCGTTATCTTCATGATAATTTCATATCTGTCGAGATTCGAACCATGTAAACCATTATCCAAAAATTAGAATTCGCGCCCTATATGTGTAATTATTTATTAACGCCTTGTTTGTCTCTTTAATCCTGTAGAAATTCCTCTCAAGAATGCCATCCTTTATTTATTCATATGTCGAGATAATACATTTTCGTTTTCCTAAATACTCTCTTCACCATACTACAGTTTCAACGGAATAGCTCCTCAGACCATGGAGATTTTGAGATGTACCGTATTGGCCTCTGTAACTGGTCACATTCATTGCCTCCAAACGTTTCGCCGTTTCTCACTGTCGGCCGCTTCAGTGGTGACTCTTAAAATGTATGCACGGAGACTGAAGCCATTTACGATGTGGGATTTGGGTGGGAGGTCCTGCTTACGTGGCCCATGATGTCAATATACCGCGTCCCCGGGATCGCTACGTGCGATTCCATGCCTGCGCAGTAGGAAGATGGGCGTGTTCTGACATTCATTTGTGGTATCGCCGGTGGCGTTGCGTATGCTTTCTGACGTGCGTGGTGGTATATCACACGTTCATCACATTTAGTTCAGTCTAAATGCTCCGGGTCCAATACGGTCCTAGCTGTGTTGACGAATGTGTTGATGATAGTCCTTTTTTATTCCGGATGATACTTCGAATTCACTTACAGGTATCTATCGGTATGGATGGGTTTCCTATAGACACCATGAACCAGCTGTCGCAGGTTTCTAGTTACCGAGACATCCAGGAAAGCCAATTGTCCCTCTTTAACCTTCTCATCTTTAATGAACTAAATGTTTGGATAACGGCCGTTCAAATGGTCATGTGGCCAAACAATGAACGTATCATCCACATAGCGGTACAAATGTCATGTGTTAAGTTTAGTGATTTTAAACAATCCTGTAACTGTATAATTTTATTTTAAATACAGAACTTATGACCGCTTGCTAGAGGAAAAACATGAACAAAAAATGGTAATGTTGTTTTATATTGAAAAAGTTATATGTTTTCGAGAAAAATCGGTTTAAATATATTATAACCCTTCCCAAAGTGTGCTTTTCTAAGCTAATTTGACGTTATTTATTACAATATATAATGGACATGATGACATCAAAATACATATTGGTACATGTACCCAGTCTAACTATTCATGAACTGTGTTTGTTATTAAAATTGACGACTATTTTTTTGGCTACCTTACTTGAAAGGTGTCAAATATAACGGATTGTGACACTTTTAGATCAATTTCCGGAAGCTGCTGCGACCTTCTGGCGTAGAATTGTTGGGGAAATTATTATTCTTGGAAACATTACACGAGTGGCAGGGACGGGCGTAAGTCCCGCCAAGGGACTATAAATTAAACCGTAGGCCAGGTATCCCTCAACCGCGCCATATTTCCAAAGTTAAATCGGAAGACATCCGCCCAAAGGACGGATAGCGCCGCGGCGCCGGTGCCATTTATGCGCCGGAGGACGAAACGTGGAAATTACGGCGGCGAAGTCGGGCCTAAATGTCGCAACTTTCCGGCACGTAAGTCTTACGACCCCCACGTATTTATGAGAACGATAATTTCCGGGGGACCAGGTAGAGTCAGGTGAAGCGGGAGGCTCCTGAATACTTTTCACTTAGGAATGTTTCAATTCGGCCGAGGGAAGAAACTAGGAAAGTTCGCGATGGGCGGATAGTGTGCATTTCGGGCAACTTTGGCGGCCGACCAAACCGATCGGAATAATTTAAAAGCCGGGAAATTCCTTAAAATGCCATAAAGTGTTATGATATACGAGCGTGTTTTCTCGGGCGGGGTAACTGATGGAAAATATAAGTATTTGCAGTAATAATAAGTTTGGAAAGCCAGTGGCGTATATCTTTGAGCTAGGATAAACAGGGAATAATTACAATCTTTCTGGAAATTAATAGAAGCTTTATTTTTCTTTGGAAATACCAAATATTTGTCATATATTAAATTTAGTGTGAATTATCCATTATTTTTAAAGTTTTTGTTACAATGAGAACTAGAAAAGAAAAACAAAATGACACCTAGAAATGATTTAAAAATACAGAGTGTCCCACGGTGACGAGACATTAGACATATTTCAGAGACTACTTCGATTTTAATTTTGAAAATTTGGGTATAGTCCAATTACTGAAGGCGAAAATAAGGTAAAAGCTCCCAATTTTTTCGGATAGCGTGGATTTTCCTGAAAATTTGCATACAAGCTCATCTGACCTCCCACTTCAAAAGTTATATTGTCTAGATGTGTGTTTTTTCTATTTAGGGAAGAAAACTACCTTTGTACGAAAAAAATGCGAAAATAGCAGATTTACGTTTTTTAAAGATTCAATTCATGTTCAAATATGTTGGGTAAAGTTCCTTTCGTGTTTTTTAATATAATTTACGAAATTTAATTACTTTTCAACCCTTAAAAATCCTTAAAAACTACCCTTCCATGGCAAAAAAAAAAATAGAAAAAAAGTTTTTAACAATTTTAAATATTCTTTTGGTGCATTCAGAATATATTACATTTCTTTTGTTATTCATTAGAAAGCTTACGACTCATTACAAAGTTGCAACCTTTAAAAACCATCCCTTATAATAAAATAAACAAAAAAATATTATTGAAAGCTTGAGATGTTTTAATGGTATGCATATGTTGAATTATAAACTTTTTAT